>NW_006923828.1:2514-11122 GCF_000298275.1 Orycteropus afer afer
CTCTAGGCGCTGGGTGAAAGCCCCTCAGCCTTGGGCTTCATCTCTGCTTCCTGCTCCCAGCTTATTTGAACTAGAGGCTTTTCTTCACTCAGGCAGCTGCTGGCTGCTGACACTGACAAGCCCAAGATTGACAAGTAAAAAGATACAGTCCCAATGTTATCAAACCACACAAAAGTCCATTATTAATTCAAGTCCATTGAAAGTTCCAAGGTTGGCAGGTCATGGCAGGCTGTTGAACAATGACACAGCTACATGCAGGTTCAAGCATGCCTTAAGCTAGAGACCATTCCCTAAGGTTTCTCCTTATATACAGGAAGCAGACCACATCCCTAAGGCAGCTACTCAGCTGCTCATGGTACATTCCACCATAGAGTTGATTACCAGTCTCATCATAGGAAACACTACATCCAGCTGCCCAGCCACTCAAGCAGGCCCAGCCAAGTAGACACACAAACTTAACTGCCACAAGGTCTTAAAATCTTTTCTCCATCCATATCATTAAACTAGACTCTGTTTTGAGGAGACAGTTCTTTCCCAGTCATATTCTGAGTGCCTTCCAATCTAAGAGGCTCATCTTTGACATTTTATCAGACAATGTTTCATTATTTTTCATTAATTTCCAAGTAATATATCAGGCAAGCTTTCACTGCTACTCATTAGGTTTTTACCAGAATGTTTTTCAGAAGGTGATGGCCCTGTCCTTCTTCCTAGTCTTCTTTAGTCTGGAAGCTCTGCTGTAACCTGTCCACTATGGGATACTCTACTGGTATTTGAAATACTAGCAGCATAGCCTCCAGTCTCATAGCAACACACAAGCCACCATAGTAGGAAAAACTGACAGAAGAGTCAGTTTATACAGAAAGAGTCAGTACATCTGTAGAGAGTCAGTATACTTTAAAAAAAAAAAAAATTACTGCTGTCAAGTTGATTCCAACTCATAGTGACCTTGGGTTTCCCAAGTGGTATCTCTATGGAAGTAGATTGTCCAGTCTTTCTTCCAAGGATTGGGTGGTAGGTTTGAACCAACAATCAGTCTCCTGGTTAGCAGTCAAATGCCTTAGGCACTATTCACCAGAGCTCCTAGTGTCCATATTTGTTGTGGTGTTGTTATGTGCTGTCGAGTCGGACAGTCAAAATATATATACCACTATATATATATACACACATACATACAACACACACTTATATATAGTTAGTTTATATATAGATATATAAATATATAAATATATATATATATATGTATATGTATATATGTATGCATGTGTATCTATCTATATAGGGAGAGAGAAAAAAAAATTTATCTCAAGGAAATGGCTCACATAGCTGTAGAGGCTTGTAAGTCCCAAGTCCTTGGGTCAAAAATCAAACTAGAGGCTTCTTCTGACTCATGCAGCTACAAAGGCTGACAAATGAAGGTTGCTGGCTTCAGACGCTCACAAATCCAAGATCAGGAGGTAAAATGTCAGGCTGCCTGTTAACAGATTGCAAAGGAAACAATCCCAAGATTAATAAGCAATATGACAGATACTGGTTCAAGTACAGATGATGATAAGCCTGGTGCCAGCCTAAAGAAGGAAAGATCTTTCACTGGGATTTTCCATATATATTGGAAGCAGGTCACAACCAAAAGCAAACTCCCTTTCAGCTGACTGACTGCACATAGCAGATGTCATCATAGAGGTAATTACATTATATCAAATCTTATCATGTGGACTAGCTAAATGATAAATGCTAAACCACTTAGCATCAGACCAGCCCAGTTAACACACAAATTTAAATATCACAGAAACTTTGTGACATTTCCTAGGATTGTGGCAAGTACAGATTCAACAATGCCTGGCCACATACTCTGCAACCACAAAGAATTTTCCCTAAGAATACATATACATATATATGTATGTATATGTATTGGTTTTAGTCATCTCATCACATGTAAGAATTCAAGTGTAGTATTCACACCATGGTAATACAGAGAAATTTGGGGAGGACAGACACTTAATTAGGTCCCATCCATAAATCAGTAGCAAGTTCTTGGAAGCATTCTGCCTTTTCCACACTTAAATTTCTACAGTTTGGCTTGTTGTTGATGTTTTAAAAACCCTTCTGAAGTTATTTCACAAAGGTTGGGGTCCTCCATGAATAAATCTGAAGAGTTCCTTTCTTCATGAATCAATTCCAGAAAGTATCTATTATTGGGGCCGACAATAATTTTAAATGTAGTTTGTTTAGCTGTCTTATCAGAAATATTGTTTCCCCAGATTTCTTCAAGTTGAGCCACTCCTTTGGGCTGGTGAGCTTGCACCTTAACCAAAGCCTTCTCACAAAAGAGTGATAGGACATCTAAAAGATTTGATACAAGACTCCCATTTTTTATAAAACTTCCAGTAGCTAAAAATCCTCTTTGCTTTCATAACATGCCAAAATCATTAAGAATTCCAAACTAATACTGAGAATCCTTGCAATTACTACAGACTTTCCTGATGCAAGTTTGCAAACTTTAGTAAGGATGGTTAGCTCTGCTTATTGGATAGATGTGACTTTGGGAAAAGTCTGACTTTCAAGGACCTTAATGGAGGTTGTAACAGCATATACGGTTGATAACAAGAGTTAGGAAGATGAGGCTTATGATAAGAGCCATGTATAAATAAAACTAAATAAGGGTTGCCTAAAGGAGATTCTCTGAGATCTCTTTTGGGAGGAAATTTTCCAATCTAATAGATGTCTTCCTAATAAGACTGAAATTTTGGGCCTGAGGCCAGATATGAACACAGCAATAAAGGTTTTAGAAACACATGGGGCTAATGGATACAACCCACAGTGTTCAGACAAGCTTTGGAAAAATTAAGCTTGGCAATCATATGTACTGTTTATTTTGTGTGGAAAAGTGAATTTTAGCCAGTCTATTATGGGGGGGGATTAGGAATGGCATCAATTACTCATTTACCTATTTCCAGGGGATCTTAAAAGGATCTCTGGTAGTTTAATGGGTGGGGCATTTGACTGTTAACCAGGAGATCAGGGGTGCAAACCCACCAGCTGCTCCAGGGGAGAAAGATGAGACCTACTTCCGTAAAGATTTACAACCTTGGAAACACACGGGGTGTCACTAAGAGTCAGAATCAAGTCAATGGCAGTGGGTTTGTTGTTTTAAAGCCATCTTAATGCAAGGTGGCAGTTATTTTACCAATGTGTAAAGCCATACTATTTTTAGGATCTTTCCTAAATGCTGAAGCATTTTCTAACCATAATTTGGCCTGTCAACGTCCTGTTATTATATGGACTAACTGGTATATGTCCTGGAAGCCCAGACTGGTAAGCTTCAATAAGAATTTGAAATCCCTCAGTCAATTTGTAAAGACCTTCATGTGATTTTGGGAAATTCTTTAGAATAGTACCTATTTTTTTTCAGAAGTACAGGAATGAAATTTGTATCAATGTCACAAAGAAATTTCCTGGAATCCATAGGCCAGATTAAAAGAAAAAAGAAAAATATCTGGTAGAGGGGTTTTAGTAGGTTTTTCAAGGAAGTGAAATGTTCATACAAAGTTTTGTTAAAAGAGTAAGAGAGTAAAGATGGGTATAAGAAAGAAGTAGCTAGAAAAGGGGCAGATTGTTTCATAGCAGTAGGGAAAGTGGAGTAGAAACATGATTCTGCAGCTTTTTATTTTGTTAATTTATCTTGGAAATAATACCCTGAAGGGAAGCAATTTTGCTATGTTTGTGTCTTCTGGAGATTCAGACACCAATCAAATTGTACTTTCCTCTATGGTTATTTAATTTGGGAGACTTTGCTTTCTCATTTAGAGCTCTGGTGGCATAGTGCCTAAGCCATTTGACAGCTAACCAGAAGGCTGGCAGTTCAAACACAACAGCCACTCCTCAGAAGGAAGACTGGGCAATCTACTTCCATAGAGATACTGCTTTGGAAAACCAAGAAGGGGCTGCTATGAGACGGATTCGACTCTACAGCAGTGAGGTTTTTTTTTTTTTTTTTTTTGCTTTCTAATTTACTGCTCACAAAAATATGTTAAAATAAATCATAAGAACCCCAGGGTAGCCACTGATTTTCCAAACAGTCTTTAGTAAGGTTATGCCACTAAAAAGAACCAAAATGTCTTTTAATTTAGTGGGAATGAATCCTGGGAGAGGGCTCATATTGCCCTTAGAACTGGCATTCTGGTTTTCAAAACTATTTAAACCTGATTTTAAATATTTTGAACTATCAGAATCAACAGAATCATTACAGGGTTCACTTCATGGTTTTGGGTATTTTGCAACTACCAACATGTGCTTTATTGTAGTAGAGTTTTTCTGGAGACCACTGGGCAGCCTTATGCTCCTGGCCCATCCCATTAAATGGTCATTCCTGCCACAAAAGATTTTCAATGGTGGAAAGCATCTTGAAGGTTTTACATGCTCTTTTTATGGCCACAGTTTACAACTGATTTGTGTGGAGTTTATGAAGTCTGAAATTCCCTTGAGAAGAAGCATAAATTTCCTATGACAGTTAGCCTTGCAAGGAACAGATAATATTTGTGCTAAACAAATTTCCTCCACCAGTGAAGGAATGGATTCTGGATGAACAAAGCTAAAAACAAATTGCACGAAATTTGAATTATCTTCTTTTTTTACTTTTATTGTGGTGAAAAACATACATAACAAAACATTTGCCAACACAACAACTTTCACATTTATAGTTCAGGGACATTGATGACATTTTTCATATTGTGCCACCACTATAGATTTCTTTTTCCAAAGAAGTTCACTATCATTAACATAAACTCAATGCACCCCAAACAAAAGCTTCCCCTTTCCTCCTCCCTCCTACCCTTGGTAATCACTAATAATCTTTGTTTTATATATAAATATATATGTTGTTGTTGTTATGTGCTGTGGAGTTGGCCCCAACTCATAGCGACCCCTCCTTGGGTTTCTGAGACAGTATCACTATGGAAGTAGATTGCCCCAACTTTCTTCTGAGGAGTGGCTCATAGGTTTGAACTGCCAGCCTTCTGGTTAGCAGTCAAGTGCCTTAGGCACTATGCTACCAGAGCTTATATATATATATGTGTGTGTGTGTGTGTGTGTATGATTTTTTTTTTTCCTTTCAGTCTATCAAGGGATTTTCTCTCCCATCCCTGGTAACCAACAAAGATAGTTTGCTTCCATGCAAAAATCTTTCCTTGTCTTTTTGGAATAGTGGACTAATACAATATTTGTTTTGTGATAGACTTATTTCACTCAGCATAATGTCCTTCAAGTTCATGAAGTTATGAGGTATTTTGCAGATTCTACAATGTTCTTTAAGGTTGCATAGTACTCCATTATGTGTATATATCACAAGTTTTTTTTTTTATCTTTTCCTCAGTTGATGGGCACTTAGTTGGTTTCCATCACTTTGCTCTTGTGAATAGCATTGTAATAAACATGGGTGTGCATACATTTGTTCATGTCCTCCCTCTCCCTTTATAGGATATAAAGCTAATAACAGGATTGCTAGATCAAATACTTTTTCTATTTTCAACTTTTTAAGGAATCATAATACTGGTTTCCACAGAGGTTTCATCATTTTACAGTCTCAGTAGCAATGTATAAGTTTCCCAGTCTCTCCACATCCTTGTCAGTATTGGTTATTTTCTGTCTTGTTGAACTTTGCTACTAATACTGGAGTGAGATGGTATCTCATAGTGGTTTTGCTTTGCATCTCTAACAGCAAATGATCGTGAACATTTCTTCATGTATTTGTTGGCTGCCTGAATATCTTCTTTGGAGAAGTGTCTATTCATGTCTTCTGCCCATTTTTTAATTGGATTGTTTGTCTTTTTGATGTTGAAGTGTTGGTGTTTTCTATAAATTTTAGAATTAAGTCCTTTGTTGATATGTCATTGCTGAATATTTTTTCCAATCTTTAAGGTTCCCTTTTTATCTCTTTTGGAGAAGAAGTCTTTTGATAAACATTAGAATTTATTTTTTAGAAGGTACCGATCATCAAGTTTATCTTCTGCTGTTTGAGTGTCTTGGATTATGTTTGATAGTCTGTTTATACCATGAACTAGGACCCCTAAGTTGGTTCTTATTTTTTCTTTGTTCGACTTTACTTTTAGGTTTCACATTTAAGTCTTTGATCCATCTGGAGTTCATCTTTATGTATTGTGTGAGGTACAGATCTTGTTTCATTTTTCTGCAAATGTATATTTGGTATTGCCAGCACCATTTATGAAAGAGAAAGTCTCTTCCTCATTTAATGGATTTCAGCCCTTTGTCAAAGATCAGGTGACCATAGGTGGATGGATCTGTGTCTGGGTTCTCAATTCTGTTCCACTGCTGTACGTGACTGTCATTATACAGATACTAGGCGGTTTTGACAACTGTGATTGTAAGTAGGTTTTGAGATATTGGAGTATGAGACCACCTATTTTGTTGCTCTTCTTCAGTGGTGCTTTGATTAAATGAGGTCTCTTTCCTTTCCATGTATCATTAGTGATTGGTTTTTCCATGTATTTAAAGAATGTGGATGGTATCTGGATCAGGATTGCATTGAATGTATAGATTGCTTTGGGTAGTACTGACATTTTCACAACATTCAATCTTCCTAGCCAGGAGCATGGTATATTCTTCCATTTATGTAGACCACTAATACTTTCTTTTTTTATTTTTATTTTTTTTATTGTGACTTGGGTGAAAGTTTACAGAGCAAATTCACTTTCCATACAGCAGTTCACATATACTTTGTCTCATGACATTGACTACAATTTACCCCAATGCAACAGCTCCCTTCCCACTTCCTCCTGATAGTTACCTCTTCCCTATGTCCATCCCTCCATTCACTCCTGCTCCCTGAGCTTTCTCTCTGTGCATAAATAGCCCTTCCTTCTGCCATGTTTTGTTCTCTCCAAAAAGAGTATCTATGTGAGGTAAATGTTCAACTCATATGCCTGTCTTTTGTTTGGCTGGAAGCCACAGGTGTGGGTTCAATTCCAGACCTGAAGGCCAGCTAGGGGCCATAGTCTCAGAGGTCCCACCAGGCTCTATTGGACCAATAAATCTGATCCTTTTTTTCTTTTTATGATTTTGAGTTTTGTTCCACATTGTCCTCCCTCTCTATCAAGGATCTCCTACATAGATCTCGCTCCAAGGGGTTGATAGTGGTAGCCTGGCAGCATCTAGTTCTTCTGGTCTCATAGTCATGTAGGTTGTGGATCACATGGTGTACCAGTTGTTAGGACTAATTATTGCCATGAATCTTTGGTTTTCTTCATTCTTCTTTGCTCTGGATGAGGAGAAACCCATTGTTGCATCTAGATGGCTGCTTGCAAGCTTTTAAGATCCCATTCACTACTCGCCAAAGTAGGAGGTGGAACAATGTTTGTGTAGTATGTTATGCCAATTGAGCTTGATGTTCCATACAGCTATGGTTCCATCCCCACATGCTCAACTACTTGCTCCCTCTGGGTAGCTGGCTGTGACCAAGAAGTGACTACAACCTTGTTCCTTGTCACCTCTACTATATACCTGGGAATTCTTACAGAACATACAAATACACTTGTAGAACCATTGTCTGCCAACCCTATACATGGTCTTGGGTCCACTCCCTGTTGCATAGACATACCTAATAGTTCAGCCTGTCCACCCATCTATCCACCTATATAGCCATGTTCGCCTTCACTGACAATGCTGTACTGCATGTGCAAAAGGGTTGACCTTTGTTGTTTGTCCCTCCCATGCACCTCTCTATGTCTTCCTCTTCCTCAATGCCACCATGTTGATCACTCACATTTGCTACATTGTCCTTCTCTTCACCCAAGTCAATACTTATCTCTACCTATCTAAGAGTGTTCCCTCCTCTCTCCTCCCACCCCAATAACCAACAAAGAAAATTTCCGTCCATAGATAAACCTTTCCTTGACTTTTACAATAACAGAATAATACAATATCTATCCTGTGATTGACTTAATTCAATCAGCAAAATGTCCTCCAAGTTCATCCATGTTATGTGGTGTTTTGCAGATTCTAGGTTATTCTTTAGGGTTGCGTAGTATTCCATAGTATCTATGTACCATAGTTTGGTTATCCATTCCTCAGTTAATGGACACCTAGGTTGTTTCCATCTTTTGGCTACTGTAAATAGTGCTGCAATGAACATGGGTGTGCATATGCCTGTTCTTGTCATGGCTCTCACTTCTTTATAATATATATCTATGAATAGAATGGCTGGGTCAAATGGTATTTCTAATTCCAACTTTTTAAATGCATTTTAATGAAATATAATTTATGTACAGTGAAATACACAAAACTAAAGTGACATGGGTCAATGCATTTTCTTTCTTTTGCAATGTTCCCTCCCCTCCCCTGCCACCCCTGGCAACCAACAAAGAAAGTTTCCCTCCATATGTAAACCTTTCCTTGACCTTCCACAACAATGAACTAATATTATATTAGTCCTTCTGTGATTGACTCACTTCACTCAGCATAATGCCCACCTAGTTCACCCATATTTTGCGGTGTTTTGCAGACTCTACATTATTCTTTAGTGCTGCATAGCATTCCAGTTTGTATATGTACCATAGTTTGGTCATCCACTCTTCTGTTGATGGTTACATAGATTGTT
>NW_006923828.1:11564-12950 GCF_000298275.1 Orycteropus afer afer
AGATATGTAATTATCATTAAATATGAATTTGTTGTTGTCATTTTTGTCATGTGCTTTTTCATTGTGTCGATTTCTTTGTTCCATATAATTTTCTATGCTGAGCTCGTTTTGTTTATGAATCATGTTATCACCTTTTCATTGCTGTTGTTTCAGTATTTGCTGAATATTTATGCTGGTCCTCTTTTTTTATTTGGATGTGAAGGTTTATCATTTTTCTTTGAGGTTACCCTGTGATTTATAGTTTTCTTCCCAAGGGTAGAACAGTTCATTCTATCTTGTAGTTGTCTTAACTTCCCTACCATCTAGAAGTTCTGTAATGACACAGATTTTTCCCCTCTTTTTGGTTTATAGTTGTCCCCATTTGTCAGTTGATGTCTCTGGTTCCCTGTTTATAATCTTGTAGGCTTATTTACTTTGCGTACTTCTATAGCTGGCTTGGTTTCTGGGTTATATCATCATGTGTGTTAATGGTCAGTTGTTGGCTGTTGTTGCTTCTCTGTCCAAAGGGCTCCCTTTAGCATTTCTTGTAAGGTTGGTCTGGTTTTAACAAATTCCCTTAATTTCTGCTTATCTGGAAATGTCTTAAATTCACCATCATATTTGAAGGACAATTTTGCTGAGTACATAATTCCTGGTTGAAAATTTTTCTCTTTCAGTATTGTATGTATACCATATCACTGTCTTCTCATCTGCATGGTTCCTGTTGAGAAATCTGAGTTTAGTCTTATTGTTTGTCCCTTGTAGGTAACTATTTGTTTTCCTGTGCTGCTCTCATGATTCTTTCTTTGTCTTTGGGTTTTGGTGAGTTTGAAAATGATATGTCTTGGCATTTTTCTTTTGGGGTCTATCCTGTTTGGTATTCTTTGGACTTCCTGAATGGATATATTCTCATCTTTCATCATATCAGGGAAGTTCTCCTCCAACAAATCTTGAACAATTTTTTCAGTGGTTTTATTTTTTTCTTCCTGTTCTGGAATTCCAATGACATGTAGGTTATTCCTTTTGATGGTATTCCACATGAACTTTAGGCTTTCTTCATTTTGTTTTGATCTTTTTTCTGAATGATCCCTTTCCAAAGAAGTATTTCAGGTATTTGTCTTCATTCTCATTAATTCTGTCTTCCATTGCATCAATTCTACTCCTTTGCCCTTTCAATATGTTATCTATTTCTGACAATTTAGTATTAATCTTCTTGATTTCTATCTGAAGATTTAGAATCATTTATAATTTTTCATTTGTCATTTTGTTCTTGTATTTTCTTCCAAAATTCTTCTAGGGTTTTGTCTGTTTTCCTTGGTCTGTCTCTCAATCCTTTGAAGATACCTAAATATAAATTTTTCTAATTCCTTATCAGGGTGTTCCAATGCTGTGTCTTCCCCAAGGATG
>NW_006923828.1:15110-15628 GCF_000298275.1 Orycteropus afer afer
ATCAGAGGTCTCTTTCCTTTCTATATAAAATTAGTGATTGTTTTTTCCATATCTTAAAAAATGTTGATGAGATCTGGATTGAGATTGCATTAAATGTATAGATTGCATTGGGTAGAATTGCCATTTTCACAAAGTTTTTTCCTCCTATCCATGAACATGGTATAGTCTTCTATTTATGTAGATCTCTTATGGTTTCTTGAAGTAGTTTTTTTATAGTTTTCTTTGTTCAGGTTTTGTGTCCCTGGTAAGATTTATTCCCAAGTATTTTATTTATTTATTTGTTTGGTAGCTATTGTAAATGGTATTGATTTCCTTATTTCTTTTTTCAGCAATCTCTTTGCTGGTGTGGAGGAATCCAACTGATTTTTGGCTGTTGATCATGTATCCTGTCCTGCTACAATGTTAAACTCTTAGTTTCAGTAGATTTTTGACTGAGTCTCTTGTATTTTCTAAGTGTAGGATCATATCACCAGCAAATAGGGAGAGTTTGACTTCTTCCTTACCAATTTGGATGCCTT
>NW_006923828.1:16538-17952 GCF_000298275.1 Orycteropus afer afer
TGTTATTTGTATTCTCTCCCTCTTTTCCTTTGTTAAATTTGTCAGTGGTTTGTCAATTGTATGAATATTTTCCAAACACCAGCTTCTGGTCTTGTTGATTTTTTCTATTGCCCTTCTATTTTCTGTTTCATTGATTTCTGCATGAATCTTGATTATTTCCTTTCTTCTGGTGACTATAGGCTTTTCTTGCTCTTCTTTTTTTAATTTTTGGAGATATTGATTTAAAGTGTTGATTTTGGCTCTTCTTTTTTGATGTGTGCAGTTATTGCTATAAATTGGCCTTTGATCATTGCTTTTGCTGTGTCCCAATGATTTTGGTATGTTGTGTTTTCATTCTTATTTGATTCAAGGAATTCTTGAATGTCATTTTTTTAAATTTCTTCTCTTACCCAACCTTTCTTAAGGAAGGTGTTGTTCAGTTTCCATGTGTTTACACTTTTTCCACTGATCTTTCATTTTTGATTCCTAATTTGATAGCATTATGATTTGAGAAGATGCTTTTCAGTGTTTCAATGTTTTTAAATTTATTAAGACTTTTTTTTGGCCTAACATATGGTCTATCATGGAAAATATTCCATGTGCACTGGAAAAGAATGTATATTGGGCTGTTGTTGAGTGACATGCTCTGCAGCTGTCTATAAGGTCAAGTTGGTGGATTGTATTGTTTAGTTCTTCTGGATCTTTGTTGAGTTTCTTTCCAGTTGCTCTATCTTTCATTGAAATTGGTGTATAAAAGTCTCCCACTATGACTGTGGAGTCATCTATTTGCCTTTTCAACTCTTTTAAAGTCTGATTTATGTATTTTGGAGCCCTTTTATTGGGTCAATATATACAAATTTATATATTTATATAACCATTTATTATGGTTATATCTTCTTATTCAATTGATCCTTTATATGATTATATAATGTCCTTCCTTGTCTCATATTGTGGTTTTTGTCTTAAAGTCAATTTGATCAGAAATTAATATTGCCACTCTTGATCTTTTACAGTTGCCATGTGCTTGATACATCTTTTTCCAACCTTTGATTTTTAGTCTACTTTTGTCTTTGTCACTAAGGTTTGTCTCTTGTATACAGCATATAGATGGGTTTTGTTTTCTTATCCATTTTGCAACTCTGTCTCTTGAGTGTAGCATTTAATCCATTAGCTTTCAGTGTAATTATGGACAAGTATGAACTGGTTGCTGTTATTTTGTTATGTGTTTTTTCATGGTGTCCCTGGTTTCTTTGTTCCATATTATTTTCTGTGCTGTGCTCACTATGTTTATGAATGGTGTTATCATTTCCTTTGTTACTGTTGTTTTAGTATTTGCTGAATGTATGTGCTTAACCTCTTTTTTATCATTATGTGATGGTTTTTCATTTTTCTTTGAGGTTACACTGTGCTTTATAATTTTCTCCCCAAGTTTAGA
>NW_006923828.1:18807-19855 GCF_000298275.1 Orycteropus afer afer
TGATTTCTTTCTGTAGATTTTGAGTCATTTCTAATATTTCATTTATTTTTTCATTTTGGGCTTGTATTTTCTTCTGAAATTCTTCTAGGGTTTTGTCTGTGTTTTTCTTGTTCTGTCTCTCAATCCTTTGAAGATACCTGAATATATTTCTTTTGAATTCCTTATCCAGGACTTCCAATGCTGCTTCACCATCTCACCATCAGGGATGTATTTTTGGTCTCTATCCTACTCCCTTGTTTGTACCACTTTATCTTGCTTCTTTGTGTAGACTGTGATGGTCTTTTGTCCCTGGGACATTGTGATGTGTTGTTGTATTTAGATTTCTATTAACTGTGAAAAGCAGCTAAGGGTGTTTCAGGCTCTTCTTGGTGGTTGCTTCTCATTGGTCCATTGGTAGAGAAGGAAGTGGTGGCTCTCACTCAGTAAGTGAAGCTGCAGCAAGTGTGGGTGTAGTTTTGTCCCATGTGGACTGTTGCTGCCTCCCACTCAGTTAGACAAAAATAACAATTGAATAACCATTAAAAAAGTAAAAGCAAATGGACCAAAATATACCATGTAATCACATAGGAACAGTAACCAAAAAAATTAAAAAGGGAAAAAAAAAAAAAAACAGTATCTGCGGAAAGGATAATAAGAAGGGAATAGAGAAAGAGAATAATGAAGAAAAATGGGGAAAATGCAAAAAGAAATACAAGGAATGGGGTAAACAATGAGAAAGAAAAAAAAATACAACGAACAGGGAAAAGAAAAAAAAATTGAAAACTAAAACCTGCAAAGGCAAGAATAAAGAATAATAATAAAAATGAGAGAAGTAATAATAATAGTAGTAGTTTTAAAACAGACAAAAACAAACAAACTGAAAAAAGAAAAAAGAAAAAGAAAATCAGGGCACTGTGGGTCAGGGCACCCAGGCTCCCTCCAAGCACACCGACTGGGATGGAATTTCTGCTGGCCTAGAAAGTGGGTGGGAGTGAGGGATGGCTACCCCTCCATTCACCAAAAAGTTGTTGGGTATAAGATTAGCAAGGAGAATGTCGCATCTTTCCTG
>NW_006923829.1:0-578 GCF_000298275.1 Orycteropus afer afer
AGGCTGGCAGTTCAAATCCACCAGCCACTCCTCAGAAGGAAGGTTGGGCAATCTACTTCCATAGTGATACTGCCTCGGAAACCCAAGGAGGAGTTGCTATGAGTCAGGTTGACTCGATGGCACATAACAAATACACTTGTATGCATACATACACACATGTAAGCATACTCATATTTTTTAGTTGTTGTTGCTATATAATTATTTTAGCATATTTGATTCAACTATAAATGTATATATACATTATATTTTATCAATAAATGCCTTGCTCTAATTCCTGTTTTCTTGTTCCTCAAGATTATGATGCCCTTATTACTTTCACAATCTAGAATTATCTTTTCCATATTTAAATATTCAATTTAAACTTCCTTCCTCAAGACCATCTTAACTGAAAGAATATTTATTTCTTCTGAATCCTACAGTATTTTCACATTAAAAATTATTAAACATGTGGCCATTTTGACTCTCCAGCCAAACTTTAGGCCCTTGGAGGGTACGGAAAAAAGTGTTTGCATATTCTGTATTTCTGATAGTTCCAAACACATAGCAGTGTATACAGTGTTGCTAATAAATATCTACTG
>NW_006923829.1:2463-4459 GCF_000298275.1 Orycteropus afer afer
GTGAGCTCAAGTATAGCAAGGATCATGGAGCTGGCTCAGGACCAGGCAGCGTTTTTTTCTACTGTGCATAGCATCGCTATGAGTTAGAGATGACTCAACGGCACCTAACAACAACAACAACAACAACAACAAAAGCTCCTCAGGAAGGACATAGAAAAGATAACTTAATTGATTTTTACTTTTTTCCCCTAGATTAAGTCCCAAAAGATGATTGGAGATGGAGACTGGAAAGAGTACCAAGCATTAGTTGGAGATGGAGATGGAGATGGGGCAGAGAATTGCACAACAGAATTTACAAATACAGACTTAGGGTATCTGGATCTAAAATTTGAGAATTTCAGGGAATTAAATTCAACTTAATCCAATTAAACTTCAATAGACATGGAGAATCACAGGACTGGAAGGGGCCTCATTGGCCACTCCAAAAGACTCAGCTGATGCATGATTCATCATATTCAATGTCATCACAGTTATAGATTGAATTGTGTCCCCCAAAATATATGCTGAAGTCCTAACACTTGAGCCTGTGAATATGACCCTTTTTGGAGATTTTCTTTTGTTCTATTGATGAGGCCATATCAGATGTACCAGGTTCATCTCTTTCTTTTCTCCCCTCTATTATTTCCTGCATAGTTACTTCTTTTCCACAACTTCCTTCCTTATTCTCTCCTCATTGTCTTTTAGGCTTTCTAGGAATGCTCAAATCCTGGGGATGGTTCCTTGCAAATATCAAGGATAAAAAAGAAATTATTACTCTCTGTACCAAGATCATGTATAAAATCTAGAAGAAATCATAGAGATTATTTATCCAACTTCTTCATATAAATGGAGATACTAAAGACCAGAGTGGAGAAATACTTCACCTGTGAGCAAGTAGATAGTGAGAATGAGTGAAGTTAATAGTCAATAATTTTGCACAGAAGACTCCAGTAGAATAGTCCCAATGACCAGCACTCTAATATATAAAATAAAGGGCTGCAATAATTTGAGTTGGCATGCATGTCACACTTAAGTGTAATTTGCATACTCCCACATCAGTCCCCTGCAATATCTTCTCAGTTATTTCTCAAGTGAGAATGTATCACTGCTTCCCTTGTTTGTCATTTTTAGTTTTTCATTTCTCTCTTCCTCTTCACCCACTCACAGTCTTTGGCCCAGATCCCCTGCATACAAGGGGAAAAGTATTCACAGAACATTAAAATTAAACTTCAGACAACTGTGTTTCTCTGACCATCTGGTTCCTGATAGAACAGTCTTGGCCTCAGTGTGACAGTCATTGCCCAGAAAAGAAGAGGCTCAGTAAATAAAGTCCAGGGTAGAAAGGCTCATGGTTTATAGGCAGAGCTACCTGGGGACATTTTCTGAACTTTAACTTGGGACACAAGACTGCCAAGAATTTTAATGTAATACTGCATACTCCTTGGGACAAAGGACTTGCATCACTCACTCGGAGGGACTCCAGCCGCCATGTTGTGAGGATGCTCAAGCACCATTGTGGCGTGGCTCACTTGGCAAGGAAATAATCTAGGCTTCCTGCTAATTACCATGTGAGCGAGCCACATGGGAAGCAGCTCCTCCTGGTTGAGCCTTGAGGTGACTGCAGGTCTGGCTGCCACCTTGACTGCAACCTCCTGAGAGACCCTGAGCAGAACGATGCAGTTTAGCTGCTCCCCAGTTCATGACCCATAGAAACCCTAAGACAATGTTTCAAGCTGCTATGTTTTGGGATAACTTCTTTCTGCATCCACAGATAACTAACATAGACTGCAAGGGAAGGAAGAAGACAGGAACTGGAGTCTGGAAAGTCGACAGAACTCTGCATCTCATCAGCATACCAGCGTTTTCAAATACTTCATCCTCAGAGAAGAGCACAGTTACTCCATGATTCCTAAGTTCACGTGTTACACTATCAGTCACACAGAAGTCCCAATTCCAAATTTTTGAGTGAGAGAATATGAGGTCCAGCTTGGGTCAGCCGTGGCAGGGGCAAAGGATC
>NW_006923829.1:4969-7974 GCF_000298275.1 Orycteropus afer afer
TGCACACAGTACAGAGGCCAATGGAGTTCACTGAATCACAGTCATGGTGTTCATTAAATCTGATAAAGAACAAGGAAATCATCACAAGTTCATGACTGACGGCAGGCCAGTTCACTCCTG
Source organism: Orycteropus afer afer (assembly GCF_000298275.1). Taxonomy (NCBI): domain Eukaryota; kingdom Metazoa; phylum Chordata; class Mammalia; order Tubulidentata; family Orycteropodidae; genus Orycteropus; species Orycteropus afer. The sequence continues at coordinate 5,090 of NW_006923829.1, forward strand.
TTGGAGGTGGGACTACAGAAGGCAGGAAATGACCATGACTGGGGTACACACATAATTGCAAGTTAAAAAAGGTTACAGGATTGGTTCTGGGGCTTTGATTACTTGGCTTCGTGGTGGTCAGTGGTGTGATTCATGGTCAAGTGACTCTGAGTCACACTCATGAGGACCCCAACCTTTAACTTAAATTAAACATGTGATTGGCCATTTTTGGTAAATGTTCCCTAGTTCTCTGTGTGAGCCCCTTTCTGCACACTGGTTAATCTACTTGCAACCACACTCCTCCTGAGGGCAAACCGCCCCTCCCTGGGCTTGTTTAAGCATAGCCACATTGCTGGTTTAATGGTCAGTAATGGGAATCAACATAGAGAACTCAAAGGGCATCTGAACTTATGTCAAGACTCAAAATGGAGTTAGGGTGTCCACTGCAGATTGCAGCCTTCCGCAAACCAAGTGCATAAGAATTTAAGCTCTAATGCACTCTGTGAATTTCAAACTTTGTTTTTCTTCCACTGTCCACATGCATCTGGGTGCTGGGTGCTGTAAGTCACATGAGTACAGTGATCCTTATTCTGACTGCACGTGCATGCTCTATGCCAGGTGAGTCAGCACAGTAGATGACAGCAGTGCTCCTGGAAGTCTTTCTACACCAGGATAACTACTTATCACCTAACTAAATATAGAAGTGTCTACAAATCCTACAAATATATGTAATAAACCCAAGCTCAGTATTTTCCCACCTCTCTTAATTTCCTAGAGTTGTTGTAACAGAAATACCGTAAGTGGGTGGCTTCAACAAACAGAAATTTATTTTCTCATAGTTTAGGAGGCTAGAAGTCCAAATTCAGGGCATCAGATCTTGGGGAAGGCTCTCTCTGTCGGCTCTGGGGGGAAAACCCTTGTCTCGGCTTCTCTAGTGTTCTTCTTGCATTCTGTAGATCTCCATGTCTCGGCTTCTCTAGTATTCTTGCATTCTGTAGATTGAGGCTAGAAGTCAGAACTCAGGACATAGCTCTGGGAGAAGTCTCTGTCCACTCTGGGGAAGAGCCTTGTCTCGGCTTCTCTAGTGTTCTTCTTGCATTCTGTAGATCTCCATGTCTCGGCTTCTCTAGTATTCTTGCATTCTGTAGATCTCCATGTCTCAGCTTCTCTAGTGTTCTTCTTGCATTCTGTAGATCTCCATGTGGCATCTATCTTCTCCCACTCATGCTTCTTGCTCTGTGCCTCATCTATTCCTTTTGTATCTCAAAAATGGTTAGGTTTAAGACACATTCTACATTAATATGGGCTCATTAACATAATAAAGAAAATCTTATTCCCAGATGGGATTACATCCACAGGTATAGGGGTCAGGATGCCAACACATATTTCTGGGAAACAGAATTCAAGTATAACACCACTTCAACATCCCCTTAGCTTGATCTAACATTACCTTCAGCTACTCTAACACTTTATAATACTTTAGTTTGTCTTCTTCAGAAGCCCTTCTGTTCTGTTCTTTTACTGCATCATTTCTATTTGCTTTAGCTACTCTACTTTCAAGAACAAGTTTCAGAGTCTCTTCTGACATCCATTTTGGTCTTTTCTTTCTTTCTTGTCTTTTAAATGACCTTTTGCTTTCTTCATGTATGATGTCTTTGATGTCATCCCACAACTCGTCTGATCTTCAGTTCATTAGTGGGTCAAATCTATTCTTTAGATGATTGCTAACTTCAAATGGGATGTACTCAAGGCTACATCTTGGCTCTTGTGGATTTGTATGAATTTTCTTCAGCTTCAACTTGAATTTGCATATGAGCAATTGGTCTGTTCTGCAGTTGAACTTAAAGTAATGCATTATAATGAAATGTGCAAAGATCTGGAGTTAGAAAATGAAAAAGGAAGAACATGCTCAGCATTCCTCAAGCTGAAAGAACTGAGGAAAAATTAAAGCCTCAAGTTGCAGTACTGAAGGATTCTAAGGGCAAAATATTGAATGATACAGGAAACATTGAATGATACAAGAATACAGAAGAAATACACAGAATTGTACTAAAAAGAATTGATTGATATTCAACCATTTCAGGTGGTATATGATCAAGAACTGATGATACTGAAGGAAGAAATTCAAGCTGCATTGAAGGCATAGGTGAAAAAGAAGGTTCTGGGAACTGACAGAATACCAACTGAGATGTTTCAACAAGCACATGCAATGATGAAAGTGCTCACTCATCTATGCCAAGAAATTTAAAAAAAAAATTTTTTTATTGTAATTTGAGTGAAAATGTACAGAGTAAATTAGTTTTATATTCAATTGTTCATATTATGACACTGACCACCAGAATGTAACGGCACTCCTCTCATCTCCTCCCTGTGGTTATCCTTTCCCTTTGTCCTTCTTTCCTATCCATTCCTGCCTTCTGAGCTTTATCCCTGGACCCTTTTGATCTCTTTTGGTTGATTGTCCTAAGGAGTGCTTACCTCTCTGGTGTTACTGTTCACCTCATAAGCCTATCTATTGTTTGCTTGAAAGTTGAGCTATGGGAATGAGTTCAGACCCAGGCCCAAAGAGTGACAAAAGGCCATGGTCTCAGGGGTTCCACCAGTCTCTATCAGACCAGTAGGGGTGGTCTTCTTTGTGATTTTCAGTTTGTTCCACATGTTTCTCCAGTCTCTATCTAGAATCTCCAGTGTGCCAAGAAATTTGGAAGAGTGCTACCTGGTCATTCAAATGGAAGAGATCCATATTCATATCCATTGGAAAGAAAGGTGAATCCAACAAGATGTGGAATTTACTGAACAATATCAATAGCACCCATAAGTAAAAGTTTGCTAAAGAGAATTCAAAAAAGGTTGCAGCAGTACATCAACAGGTACTTATCAGAAATTCAAGATGGATCCAGAAGAGA
>NW_006923829.1:12864-14427 GCF_000298275.1 Orycteropus afer afer
GGGTATGTTCTTGTTGCTGCTGCCCTTGAGTTGGGTTCAACTTACGGTGTCCTTATGTAGAACAATGAAATGTTGCTGCTTCTGTGCCATCTTCATGATTTGTTGGTATGTTCAAGTCCATTTTTTCATGCAGTGTGTACTTTGAGTGCCTTTCTTAGAGAGGCTTCTCTTCCAGCATAATGTCAGACAATATTCTGTTGTGAGTCATAGGGATTTCATTGGCTAATTTTCAGAAGTAAATATCCATTGCAGTCAATGTCATGAAACAAAATGTGTATGAACTGCTATGCAGAAATGAATTTGCTCTGTAAGCTTTCACCAAAATCACAACTAAAAAAAAAGAAATGACAAAACAAACAAACAAACAAAAAAGAAGTAATTATCCAAGACTTCTTTGCTTGTTCTTCCTCGTATGCCTTAGTCTGGAAGCACTGGTGAAACCTATCCCCACGGATGAGCCTGCTGGTGTTCACACCACCAGTGATAGAGCTTCCAGCGTCACAGAAGTATGCACACTGCCATAAAAAGATAAACAGAAAAATGAGTGGTGAAGATGGGGCACGAGCCACTTGAAATGGTAATGACTAGGGCCATTTTTGGTTGTCACAACCAAGAGTGGGATGCTACTGGCATCTTAAGTGGAGAACAGGGATTCTGCTAAGCATTCTACAATGCACAGGACAGCTCCCCACAGCAAAGGCTTATCTAGCCCCAGTTGTCAATGTGTAAAGACATCCTGGCCTAGGCCTAAAAAAGACCTTGGGTTCTTGGATACTCCTGCACAGGGGTCAGGAGGGAAGTTCTGGATGTTGACACAACCTAGGAGGTCTGCTGCGTACTCTACACCCCAGGTTCCTTCTTAATTGTCAGTGACTCATGGACCCTCCCCTCCTCCTGCTCACTCTAAACAATCATAAATGAGTTTTAAAGAGGTCTTAGTGGTAGTAGAGTTTTTAAAGGAACAAGTGGCCGTGGTTCAGAGCCATGACCAGGGTTGTCTGTTGCTGTTAGCTGCCAGTGAGTCAATTCTGACTCATAGTGACCCTATATGTCCAAAGTAGAAGTTCTCCATAAGGTTTTCAGCACTGACCTTTCAGAAGCACATTGTTAGGTCTTTCTTCCAAGGGGCTCTGAGTGGGTTTGAAATGCCAACATTTCAGGTAGTAGATGAGTGCTTAACCGTTTGTGCCACCAGGGACTCCTCCAGGAATGTCTAGAGCTGTAAAAGAGCCTGTGCTCTGGATCCCACGTGTTTGGGCTGTGTCTTGATGCTACAATCTGCCAACCGCATGACCTTCTCTACAAAAAGGAAGGCAACAATAAAACCTGGATCAGATAAGACTCAGAAATGCTCCACTCCACATTCCACACACAACTGAACAGAGCCCAGCCCAAGGACTGCTGAGGGGGGAGTGTTCCAGATTGCTCTGTCCCTGGGGGAAAGTGTAGCTTTCTGATTAGAAGATGAGAGTTATCAGCTCCTTGCAGGAAAGAGGAAGACCCGTACATGTAGCAGATGAATTGGGCTTTATTTAGAGACATCCCACTTTCTTCTTGGGAGAG
>NW_006923829.1:15402-17216 GCF_000298275.1 Orycteropus afer afer
AACAACAGCAACATGGGAAAGAGACAGTTCATGGTGTTCTAGCTTTTAAAAATCCACCCCATTTCTTCTCCTGCACCCTCCAATCCAAAGCTCTCATAGACTCTGTGCTGAATTGGGCTCCTTGCTTGAGAGTTAAACTTTTCCACCCAGCACTGAGAAACCATTTCAATTCTCTTGGAATTCAGGTTTCTGGATCTGTGGCGTTGGGGTGACCCACCCAGGCCATTTGCCCTTAGGTGTCCTTTTGAATCTTGAGCCTTTAAGGAACTGTTTTTTCTGGAGTCACTTTCAGCTCAAGCATATAACCTACTAGGCAGCTTAGCAGAGACCACTTGGACACTGGGCCCCTTTGCAGTGTTATCTATGGGCAGCCAGCATCAAGAAGCAGGAACACCAGAGTCTGACTGGAAGCTGTATTTTAGGACATGTGGCATGTCCTTAATGACTCTGTTTTTACAACTAACTGACCCTGAAACCCTGCATGTTCTCTGACTCTACCTCCTGAGAACCAACAAGGAGGGAATTTACAATTACTGTCAGGAGACTACCCAGCTCAGACTTGGCCTATATAACCTGTTTCCACTATCCCCTCTTCGAGTGCCTTCCCACATACTTTTGGTTTGACGCTGTCCAATTCGAATCATATCTACTGACAATAAATATATTTTGTTGCATTAATTTCTGACATTACTCTGTGTATTTAGGTTTTTAACAGCACTTAATCTTTGTCTTTTAATAATGGTTTCCATTTTTTTCCCCTTTAGCCAAGGCAAACTGGAACACAGAGGAAAGAATGAGAAATTCTGTCTCTAGGAGTCAGTTTCCCAGAAGAGGTTACATTTAAGCTGAGTCTACCATGATTACAAAGAATCTTGTCAGGCTGACAAAGGGATGGGAGAAGTATCTTCCAAGCTCTGGAAAAGGAATGAGCAAGGGACAAAGTACCAGAAAACGAGGGCCTGCTCAGGTCAGACCAGGCCATTGATTATGGCTGCAGGTGGGTGTTTGGTTGGAGTGTGGAAGATTCTCTGGAAAGGTAGGTTGTGACAGGCTTATAAGATAATGCTAAACTCAAAAAGCAAACTTACTGTCTTCAAGTTGATTCCAACTCATAGTGACCCTTCCTTGGGTTTCTGAGGTGGTATCTCTATGGTTGGGCAATCTACTTCCACAGTGATACTGCCTTGGAAACCCAAGGAGGGGTTGCTATGAGTCAGGACTGACTCGACGGCACATAACAACAACAACGTCTCTACGGAAGTAGATTGCCCAGTCTTCTTTCTGAGGAGTTGCTGGTGGTTTGAACTGCCAGCCTTCTGGTTAAGTCAAGTGCCTTAGGCACTACGCCACCAGAGCTCCCTTAGATAATGCTAAGGAACCTAGAATTTCTCTGTAGGTCAAGAGCTGTAAACTCAAATGCCTGCAGTGATTACTCAAATACCTTAAATGAATGAAAAGCTAGGTTTTATTCCTTTTACAGAGTCCCTGAGTGGCACGAGCAGTTCAACATTTGGCTACTGATAGAAATGTTGACCGTTTAAATCCATTCAGTGGTGCCTTGTAAGTAAGACCTAGTGATCTACTTGTGAAAGATCACAGTCATGGACAATCTTATGGAGCAGAGTGCTGCTCTGCGGCACATGGGGTCACCATCAGCTGGAATTATCTCGAAGGAAACTAGTTTTATTCTTTCTACATAAACACTGTTTTGATGGCGAGTGGAGGAGGATCATATTAAACCTCTAGCAACATTCTTCACATCCAAAAGGAATATTTTCTACATTTATTCAAAGAGTGTTTATTGAGTATCTTCT
>NW_006923829.1:18046-19657 GCF_000298275.1 Orycteropus afer afer
TATACTGACTAACAAAGTTTAAACTTACACTGCTATCCATCCACCACTCCTCTATAATTTTGTCATACTGTGGTGGCTTACATGTGGCTATGATACTGCTGGAAGCTGTGTCACTGATATTTCAAATATCAGCAGGGTCACCATGTACAGGTTTCAGCAGAGCTTCTAGAGTAAGACACACTGGGAAGAAGGACATGGTGGTCCACTTCTGAAATACTGGCTACTGAAAAACTTATGAACAGGAGTGAAACATTGTGTGACATAGTGCTGGAAGATGAGTCCCTCAGAGTGGAAGGCACTTGAAACGTGAGTGGGGAAGAGCTGCCTCCTCAAAGTAGAGTTGAGCTTAATGGCATGGATGGAGTAAAGCTTTTGGGACCTTCATGTGCTGATGTGGCACAGCTCAAAATGAGACGAAATAGCTGCAAACATCCATTAATAGTTGGAATGTGTAATGTACAAAGCATGAATCTAGGAAAATTGGAAGATGTCAACAATGAAGTGGAATTCATATAGGTCTATATCCTAGGCATTAGTAAGCTGAAAGGGACCAGTATTGCACATTGTGAATCAGGCAATCATATGGTCTACTCTGCTAGGAATGACAAATTGAAGGGGAATGGCATCAGATTCATCACCAAAAAGAACATTTCAAGAACTATCCTGAAGTATATGGCATGAATAGACTATCAAGCATAACCCAAAATGCACAAATAGCATCTAGAAAAGAAACTAGATGAAAGGGACCTTCTAAAAATTAAAATTTTATGTGCTTCCAAAGACTTCTGTAAGAGAGTCAAAAGAGAACCTACAGATTGGGAAAAAATATTTGGTAATGATGTATCTGACAAAGGACTTATCTCTAGAATTTATAGAAAACTTCAACACCCTGATAACAAAAAGACAAACAATCCAATTAAAAAATGGGTAGAAGACATGAATTGACACTTCACCAAGGAGGATATTCAGGTGGCCAACAAACATATGAAAAAATGCTCATAATCATTAGCCATTACACAGATGCAAATCAAAACAACAATGAGATACCATCTTGCTCCAGCACTAGCAGCAAAGTTCAACAACACAGAAAATAACAAATGCTGGCGAGGATATAGAGAGATTGGGATGCTCATACACTGCTGGTGGGCCTGTAAAATTGTACAACCACTGTGGAAAACAGTATGGTGATTCCTTAAAAAGTTAGAATTAGAAATACCATTTGACCTAGCCATTCCATTACTAGGTATATATCCTAAAGAAATGAGAGCCATGACAACAACAGGTATTTGCACGCCGATGTTCATCGCAGCACTATTTACAATAGCCAAAACAGGGAAACAACCTAGATGTCCATCAACTGAGGAATGAATAACCAAACTAAGGTACATACACACAATGGAGTACTATGCAACCCTAAAGAATAATGTAGAATCTGCAAAACACCGCATAACTTGGATGAACTTGGAGGATATTATGCTAAGTGAAATAAGTCAATCACAGAAGGACAAATATTGTGTTAGTCCATTATTGTAAGAGTCAAGGAAAGGTTTATATGTGGAAGGAAATTTTCTTTGTTTATTACCAGGGGTGGTAGGATAGGGAAGGGAACAT
>NW_006923829.1:19803-20255 GCF_000298275.1 Orycteropus afer afer
GTGACTGGTACACCATGCGATCCTCAGCCTATACAACTATGAGAGCAGAAGAACTAGATGGTGCCTGGTTACCACTGTCAACCACTCAGAGGGTGATCTATGTAGGAGATCCTTGATAGAGAGGGAGAACAATGTGGAACAAAACTCAACATCATTTTGAAAAAAAAAAGGACCAGATTTGCTGGTCTCATAGAGCCTGGGGGAACCACTGAGACTATGGCCCCTAGCTACCCTTCAGGTCTGGAATTGAACCCACATCTGTGGCTTTCAGCCAAACAAAAGACAAGCATATGAGTTGAACATGTACCTGAGGTAGATACACTCCTTGGAGAGAACAATCATGGGAGTAAGAAGGGATGTTTATGCACAGGGAGACATCTCAGGGGGCAGGAGTGCACGGAGGGATGGACACAGGGAAGAGGTCACTATCGGGAGGAAGTGGAAGGGGGGCT
>NW_006923830.1:0-1055 GCF_000298275.1 Orycteropus afer afer
GGGGTTTAGTCCATTTCTGTATCCTCCCTTCAAGGCTCAGGGGTCCAGGATTATCTTCTGTGTCTGTGTTAATTATTTTTCCTTTTCTTTGTTGAAGAGGGTCTGTGCAGTCCTTCTGCCTAGTCCACCATATTGCGGGAACTCCTTTTTGTTTGTTTCTAAATTATTCTCTTTGTTTTTTCCTTTTTATTTTTATTATTTCTTTTTTCCCTTCCTGGATTCTGGTTTTTGGTTTGTTTTTCTCTTCTCTTTCCCTGGTTCCCATCTTTTTTCTTTCTTTTGCTTCTTCCTTTACCTTGTTTTTCTTTTTACAGTTTTCTCATCTTTTCTTTATTATTCTTTCACTCTTGCTCCTTTCTCTTTTTCTTCCCTCCCCAGATATTGTTTGTTTTCTTTCTTTTTCTTCTTTATATTCTTTTGTATTTTTTAAATATTAAAATAATTCTTTATATACTTCTTCTTTACTGCTTTTTTTTTCTTTCTTTTTTTTTTTGGTGATTATTCTTGTTTATTTAAGCAGTTTCTGTATTTTGTACTTGTTTTTATTTATTTGGTGGATTTTGATTGTTGTTTTTGCCTAACTTAGTGGGAGACAGTAACTGTGCCCTTATGATCCAATCATACCCACTCCTTTTGGAGCCCCACCTACTGAGTGAGGTTTGCTACTTGCTTTTGCACCAACTGGCCAATGATAGATGACAGCCAATACCAGGCCAACTCACCCATAAATGCTCTTCACAAACAGCAAACAGAGATCTGTACACACACTCTCATTCTCTATAGCACCCCCAGGAAACAGATAGTGAGTGCCTAAGTGCTGCCAACTAGAAAATAGAGGAGCATAGTACTCTTCCTGCTCAGAAATATCAAAACAAAACAAAGAAAAAACAATCTTGGGTGAATTACACCACATCAGCATCCAATCACCAATTAAATATAAATACAGCAATGTCATAATGCATCAGAGACAACAGACTGTCACAGTCCTCACAAAGAAGCAAAATAAAGTAGTAGAAACAAAGAACCAGGATGCAAAGCAAGAAAACATCCCTGAG
>NW_006923830.1:1155-5110 GCF_000298275.1 Orycteropus afer afer
TATATATATATATATATATATATATATATATATATATATATATATATAGCTGTCTTCTATCTTCAACAGGTAAGGGGAGAAAGAGCACCCACCCGAGCAGGAAGTGGGGAGCCAGGCTGGACAGTCAGATACAGACACAAGGAAGGCCAGGAAGTGGACAGAGCAGTTTTGGAACAGCTAAGAGACTAACTTGGCTATCAGTTTTTCCTACAGTAGTGGCTTTTGTGTTGCTTTGAGGCTGGAGATTGTGACACCAGTGTTTCAAACACCAGGAGGGTTGGTTATGGAGGATGGGTTTCAGTGGAACTTCCAGAATGAGACAGACTCAGAAGAAGAAAGAGACCATCCACTTCTTAAACAATTAGCCAGAGAAAACCTTATGAAAAACAGTGAAACACTGATGTATTACTGGACAACTTTATGAATAGCCCTGACACATTGTTCAATACAGTGCTGTAAGATGAACTCCTTAGGTCAGAAGGGACTCAAAATACCACTGGGAAAAAGCTTCTTCCTCAGAGTAGAACTGACCATATGGATAAATCAGAGCTTGCAGGACCTCTATTTGCTGACATCACATGACTCAAAATGAGAATAACCACAAAAATCCATTAATAATAGGACATGAAATGTATGAAGTATGAATCTATGAAAATTGGATGGTGTCAAAAATGAAATGGAATGCATAAATATTGATATCCTAGGCATTAGTAAGGATCTCTGGTAGCATAGTGTGTAAGGCACTTGACTGCTAACACAAAGGCTGGCTGTTGAAACCCACTAGCCACTCCTCGGAAGGATGGTTGGGCAATCTACTTCTGTAGTGATATCACCTCAGAAACCCAAGGAGTGGTTGTTATGAGTCAGGTCTGACATGAGGGCACACAACAACAACAGGCATTAGTGAGCTTAGATGGACCAGTTTTGGCCATTTTGAATCAGACAGCCATATGATCTACTATCTCAAGAATGTCAAGTTAAAGAGGAACAGCAGGGCATTCATTATCAAAAAGAATATTTCAAGATCTATCCTGAAGTACAATGTTGTCAGTGATAGCATAATGTCTATACACATACAAAGAAGACCAGTTAATAACACTATTATTCAAATTTATGCACCAACCACCAAGGTCAAAGATGAGTAAATTGAAGATTTTTACCAACTTCTACAGACTGAAATTGACTGAACATGCAATCAAGATGCACTGATTATCACTGGTGATTGAAATGCAAAAGTTAGAAACCAAGAAGAATCACTGGTAGCTGGAAAATTTAGCCTTGGTGATAGAAATAATGCTGGAGATCATGTGATAGAATTTTGCAAGACCAAAGACTTATTCATTCCAACCTTTTTTCAACAAGATAAATTGTGGCTATACACATGGACATTGACAGACAGAGTACACAGGAATCAGATTGACTATATCTGTGGCAAGAGGTGATGGAGAAGCTCAAAATCTTCAGCTAAACAAGGTTAGGAGCTGATTGAGGAACACACCATTAACTGCTTATATGCAAGTTCAACTTGAAGTTGAAGACAATTAAAACAAGTCCACAAGAGCCAAAATATCATCTTGAATATACCACTCCTGAATTTAGAGACCATCTAAAGAACAGATTTGATGCATTGAACACTCATGACTGAAAACCAGAGGAATTGTGGGATGACAACAAAAGCATCATCCATGAAGAAAGCAAAGGGTCATTAAAAAGACAGGAAAGGATCCTGTCCTTAAAAAGACAGGATTAGATGTGGGTCAGTGAACAGGAGTATACTCTAGACCAACTATAGATTCAGCTGAGGTTAATCTTGCACAGACGCCAGTGATACAAAATACCTGCAATCATTACAGAAACAACAGAAGTCAGACACAGAGTAATCTGTCACAGACACCGACACTATGGGAGCAAGATCCAGTAGATCTACCAGCTCAGAACCATAGTACTGGAGGACATCAGACTCAACTGGCACAACAAAATACATAAAAACTTTGTTCCTCATCCTACGTTGGTGAGTAGCAACTGGGGTCTTAAAAACTTTCAAGTGGCCATCTAAGTTTCTGCTAATGGTCTCCTAGAGTCAGAAGCAAAGAAGAATATATATATTAAAAAAAGGCATTTGGAAGCTATCAGCCATAGTTCACAATTGCCCTCGATAAGAGAAGAACTAGATGGTGCCCAGCTACCAATGTCAACCACCCAGGAAAGGATCAAATCTGGAGATCCTGGATAGAGTGAGGGAAAAATGTGGACCAAAATCCAAAAACTCAATAATGACCAGAATTACTGGTCAGAGGAAGTCTGATGAGACCCCCAATACTATAGTCCTGGAATACATTCTACACCTGGAATAAAACTCACCCTCAGGGGCTGACTCTCAGCCCAATAGTTAACAAGATGTGCATGCAGACCACTCAACCCAGGATGATGCACCCACATACTCTATGGTAATACATCCCTTAGAGCAATGGACCAGAGGGCACCAGAGGACAAACATTCAGGTTGAGGAAATGCAGGACAGACAGGAGTACATAATTAGGAGGGGCACTGGGGGAGGGTTACAGAGTAGGGAGGGGAGGAGACTGGGTTAGGGTTGGACATGGTAAATGGGGAGTGAAACTAAATGTACACATAATGTTGAATATAAAAAAAGCTCTTAAAATAAAATTAACTAATTAAAAATAAAAACTCAGGAAAGGAAGAAAAGACCAAAAGGATGTCAAAGGACACTCTGAAACTTGCTCTTAAATGGAGACAAGATAAAAGAGCTGATTTCAAAGAGCAGTTTGAAAAGACAAAGTTAATTATTATAGTGAAATATGCAAAGCCCTGGAATTAGAAAACCAAAAGGGAAGAACATGCTCAACATTTCTCATGATGAAAGAAATGAAGAAAAAGTTTAAGCCTTGAGTTGCAACATTGAAAAATTCTATGGGAAAATAATGAATGATGCAAGAAACATCAAAAGAAGATGGAAGGAAGACACAGAGTCACAGTACCAAAAAGAACTGGTTGATGTTCATTCATTTCAGGAAGCGGCATATAGTCAAGAACCAATGGTATTGAAGGAAGAAGTCAAAGCTGCACTGAAGGAAGTGGTGAAAATCAAGGCTCCAGGAATTAACAGGATACCCATTGAGATGGTTCAACAAATGGATGCCCCACTGGAGGCACTCATTTGACTTTCCCAAGAAATTTGGAAGACAACTACTTAGCCAAGTGACTGGAAGAGATCCACATTTGTACCCATTTCAAAGAAAGGTGATCCCACAGACTATGAAAATTATAGAACAATATCAATATTGCAAGCAATAAAATCTTACTGAAGATCAATCAAGAATGATTGTAGCAGTATATTGACAGAGAACTTCCAGAAATACAAATTGGATTCAGAAGAGGATGTGGAACGAGGAATATCATTGCTGGTGTCAGATGGAGCTTGGCAAAAGCAAAGAATACTAGAAAGAAGTTTACTTGTGTTTTATTGACTATGCAAAAACATTAAATTGTGTGGATCATAACAAATTATGGATAACCTAGAGTAATGGGAATTCCAGAACACTTAATTGTACTCATGAGGAACATGTACATAGACCAGGAGGCTTTTGTTCTAACAGAACCAGGGGACACTGCATGGTTTAAAATCTAGGAAGGAGTGTGTCAGGGTTGTATTCTTTCACCATGCTTATTCGATCTGTACACTGAGTAAGTAATCTGAGAAAGTGGACTATAGGAAGAAGAACATGGCATCACGATTGGAAGAAGAATTATTAACAACCTGAGATACACTGATGGCACGGTTTTGCTTGCTGAAAGTGAGGATGACTTGAAGCACTTATTGATAAAGGTTGAAGACTGCAGTCTGCAGTATGCATTACACATCAATACAAAGAAATCAAAAATCCTCACAACTGGACCAATAAGCAGTATCACAAGAAATGGAAAAAAGATTGAA
>NW_006923830.1:11815-14287 GCF_000298275.1 Orycteropus afer afer
AATAAAACTAAGCTTGCATTTCTTGGCAGAAAGCATGCAGACAAGAAGGCAATGGGATTGTATATATAAAACTCTGAAAGAAAAAAATTCCAACTAAGATTTATATATCCAATAAAATTTTCCTTCAAATATGAAGGTGAAATTAGGACATTTTCAGATAAACAGGAATTAAAGGAATTTGTTAAAATCAGACCAACCTTACAATATAAGCTAAATGGAATCCTGTGGAAAAAGAACCAGTAACAGTAAACAACAACTGATGATTAATACATATGAGGGCACAACTTAGAATCCAATGCAGTTATGGAAGTATCCAAAGTAGACTAAACTTACAAGACTGTAAGCAGGGAACTAAAGACATCAGTTGGTAAATGAGGACAACTACAAAACAAAAAGATGAAAAAAGTTGTGTAATCACAGAACTTATAAATGGTGAGGAACTCAAAAGAACTGTGAGATAGAATGGGCTGTCCTAAACTTTGGAAGAAAATGATAAATCACAGGGTAACATCAAGGAAATATAACAGACCTTTTGCATCAAAATGAAAAAGAAGATAAGCACAAATACTTAGCAAGTACTAAAACAATAGCAATGAAGGAAACGATAACACAATTCATAAATAAAATGAGCTCAGCACAAAAAAAATATATGGAACAAAGAAATCAGTAACAGCACAAAAAACTTTGCAAGAAAATGACAGCAACAAATTCATACTTTTCTGTAATTATACTGAATGTAAATGGATCAAATTCACCATTCTAGAGAAGGAGAATTGCAGACTGGATAAGAAAACATGACCCATCAATATGCTGTCTACAAGAGACACATCTTAGAGATAAAGAAAAAAAATAAACTAAAATCAAAGGTTGTAAAAAGATATACCAAGAAAATGGCAATCTAAAAAAAGAAGGAGTAGCAATATTAATTTCTGATAAAATTGACTTTAAGACCAAACCACCATAACAGACAAAGAAGGACATTATGTAATGATTAAAGGATCAATTGAAAAAGAGGACACAACCATAATAAATATTTATGCACCCAAAGAAAAAGCCCCCAAATACATAAATCAGACTTTAATAGAAATTAAAAGACAAACAGATAACTCCACAGTAATAATAGGAGATTATAAAATGATAGAACCACTGTGGAAATCAGTACTCATTCTTTTAAAAGTTGGAATTAGAAATGCCATTTGGCCCAGCCATCCCATTACTAGGTATATATCTTAAAGAAGTGAAAGGCAGAACAAGAACAGACATATGCATACCCATGTTCATTGCACCACTAATCACAATAGCAAAGAGCTGGAAACAACTTAAGCACCTATCAACAAAAGAATTGATAACCAATATATACAAATAATGGAATACTATGCAACGTTAAAGAATAATGTAGAATCTCCAAAACTTTCTGTAATAGTTGGAGCTCTGTATCAACTTGGCTGGACCACAATTCTGTGTGGTTGAAACAGTTGTGATATGTTTATTCCCATGATGGGATCAGATGAATAAGTTTTGAGCAGCCAATCCATTGAAAGGGAGTTTCCCTAGGGGTGTGGCCTGCTTCCAGTATATTTGTGGACATCCTGGGAAAAGAGACATTCTTCTGTGGATCAGGATTCTGTTGCGTTGCCTACAACTGTCCATGAGCAAACAATCCACCATTCGGCCTGGAGATCTTGTATTTGTCATCGTTAGAGTCAACAGCCAGTACACTGCCTGCCAACCTTGAGCTCCTCAGCCCCTGCAGTTGCTAAGTCAGGAAAAGCCTCCATGTTGATGTTTGAGCCAAGAACTTGGGACTCACCAGCTTCTATAAGTGTGTGAGCCATTTCCCTAAGATAGATTTCTCTTTCTCTATATATAAGCTTTACTGGTTTTGTTTCTCTAGAGAACCCAGTCTAACACTTTTGGTACCAGGAGTGGTTCAAGAGAGACAAAATCATAAAGATGGGCTTCTTAAATTGGTTCTCCAATTTGATTATTCATAAAGACACTAGTGACCCTGACTCTGTTAGTAAAGATGGCCCAGCTAATCCATGGTGTGAGGTGGCAAATTAATATGCAAAATAGCACCACCAATAGATCAAGTACTTGTGAGAAGTGAGGCTCTGGGTGATTGCAAATTTGATACTTTTTTGCAATTTTGTCAGCATAAGGAGTATAAGTAAGTTGGTTGGTTGGTCCCACTTACACTAGACAAAGTGGTCAAAGAGCAAGATGAGGAGTTCCAGCAAGATGGTGAACTAGGCAGAAAGACTGCACAGATCCTCTTCAACAAAGAAAAGGGAAACCAATTAACACAGACACAGAAGATAACAACAGTCCCCATAAGCCACAACTACACCCACACTTCCTGCAACTTCACTTACTGAGCGAGAACCACCACCTCCTTCTCCACCAATGGACCAATGATAAAAAACCACCAAGAAGAGCCAGAATCACCCTTGGCTGCTCTTCACAAACAGT
>NW_006923830.1:15644-16239 GCF_000298275.1 Orycteropus afer afer
AAGATAGAAAGGACTGTTCTAAACTTGGGGATAACATTATAAATCATAGGGTAACCTCAAAGACAAATAATAAAATTTCATATCACAATAAATAGAGAACAAGCACAAATATTCAGCAAATACTAAAACAACAGCAACAAAGGAAATGATAACATGATTCATAAACATAATGAGCACAGTACAGAAAATAATATGGAACAAAGAAACCAGGGACAACATGAAAAAACACATAACAAAATGACAGCAACAAATTCAAACTTATCAATAATTACCCAGAATGTTAATGGATTAAATGTACCACTCAAGAGACGGAGAGTTGCAGATTAGATAAGAAAACAAAATCCATCAATATGCTGCCTACAAGAGATACACCTTAGAGATAATGACAAAAACAGACTAAAAATCAAAGGTTGGAAAAAGATATATCAGGCAAATGGCTACTGTAAGAGAGCAGGAGTGGCAATATTAATTTCTGATCAAATTGACTTTAAGACAAAAACCACCATATGAGACAAAGGACATTATATTATGATGAAAGGATCAATTGAACATGAAGATATAACCATAATAAATATCTACGGACCCAATGAAAGAG
>NW_006923830.1:18145-18642 GCF_000298275.1 Orycteropus afer afer
TCCAACAAATTTGAAAATCTGGAGGAAATGGACAGTTTTCTAGAAACACACCACTTACCTATACTAACACAGATTGATGTGAAAAATTAGAACAGGCCCATCCCAAAAGAAGAAAGTGAACAGGTCATCAAAAAATTACCAACAAAAAAAGTGCTGGCTCAGACGATTTCACTGGAGAATTCTACAAAACATTCAAAGAAGAACTGATACCAATTCTACTCAAACTATTCCAAAACATAGAAAAGGATGGAATCCTCCCTAACTCATTTTATAAAGCAAGCATAAACTTGATATCAAACCCAGGCAAAGACATCACTCAAAAGGAAAACTACAGACCAATATTTCTCATGAATATAGATGCAAAAATCTTCAACAAAATCCAAGCAATAGACTCCAACAACATATCAAGAAAATCATTCATCAGGACCAAGTGGGGTTCATATAGGTATGCAGGGATGGTTCAACATTAGAAAAACAATCAACGTCATCCACCATGT
>NW_006923830.1:20422-20919 GCF_000298275.1 Orycteropus afer afer
AGACTTAAATGTGAAACCCAGAACTATACAGTTCCTCAAGGAAAATTTAGGGTCAAATTTAAGGGCCCTAATATATGGCATAAATAGACTATCAAACATAATTCAAAATGTGCAAACAGCAGAAGAGAAACCAAATGTTTGGGATCTTCTAAAAATTAAATTTTTATGTGCTTCCAAAGACTTCTCCAAGAGTCAAAAAAGAACCTACAGATTGGAAAAAAATATTTGGTAATGGCATATCTGACAAGGGACTTATGTCTAGAATTTATAGAAAACTGCAACACCTCAATAGCAAAAAGACAAACAACCCAATTAAAAAAGGGGTAGAAGACATGAATAGACACTTCACCAAGGAGGATATTCAAGCGGCCAACAAACATATGAAGAAATGCTCGCCATCATTAGCTATTAGAGAGATGCAAATCAAAACAATAAGGTACCATCTTGCTCCAGCACTAGTAGGAAAGTTCAACAAGACAGAAAATAACAAATGCTGG
>NW_006923831.1:0-2073 GCF_000298275.1 Orycteropus afer afer
TTCTCAGTGGTTTTGTTTTTCTCTTCCTGTTCTGGAATTCCAATGACACGTAAGTTATTCCTTTTGATGGTATCCCACGTGAATCTTAGGCTCTCTTCATTTTGTTTTGATTTTTTTTTTTTTAATTGATCCTTTTCCAAAAAAGTGTTCAGGTATTTGTCTTCAACCTCATTAATTCTGTTTTCCATTGCATCAATTCTTCTCCTTTGGCCTTCCAATGTGTTATCTATTTGTGACAATTTAGTATTAATCTTCTGGATTTGTATCTGTAGATATAGAAACATTTCTAATGTTTCATTTATTTTGTCATTTTGTTCTTGTATTTTCTTCCAAAATTCTTGTAAGGTTTTTTCTGTGTTTTCTTTGGTCTGTCTCTCAATTCTTTGAAGATACCTAAAGATAATTCTTTTGAATTCCTTCTCAGAGATTTCCAATGCTGTTTCTTCCTCATGGATGTGTTCTGGGTCTGTATCCTGCTCCCTTGTTTCTACCATTTTATCCTGCTTCTTTGTGTGGATCTTGATGGTCTGTTGTTTCGTAGGCATTGTGGCATTGTTGTATTAAGATCTCTGTTAAGTGTTTGTGAAGAGCAGCCAAGGGTGATTCAGGCTCTTGGTGGTTTTTTATCGTTGGCCCAGTGGTAGAGAATGAGGTAGTGGCTCTTGCGCAGTAAGTGAAGTTGCAGGTGGTGTGGGTGTAGTTGTGTCTTATGGGGACTGTTGTTATTTCCCACTCAGTTAGACACAAATTACAATTGAATAACCATCAAAAACTTGCCAGTCTTGCAGGTCACGAGTGTCCTTGGGGTTGCTGGAAAGCAGAACATGTTCTTAAGCCCCAGAAATCTGCAAGAGCCCTGTCTCTTTAAATATCCAGAACAGTCAAGCTGCTTTTTAAACCTTCAACATTGAGGCACCCTCTGGACCAGCAAAATCCACTGTTCAGCCCACCTTTCTCTTCACCTTCTCCGTTTGTTCCCCAGCCAAGATGCACAGTCCTCCGTGCAGTCCCTGGCTAGCAGGGTGATTTTTAGGTTAATTCTTAGGTCCTACAACCCCTCGGGAATCTCCAAGCTGTCTGTGCCGTCAGGATCACTCAGGATCGCTGCCGGACTGCAGCTCCATCTGTCTCCTTTTTTTTGGTATTTTCACACAAATTCTTCTGGGGGGGTTAGTCCACTTCTATATCCTTCCCTTCAAGGCTCAAAGGTCCAAGATTATCTTCTGTGTCTGTGTTAATTGGTTTCCCTTTTCTTTGTTGAAGAGGGTCTGTGCAGTGTTTCTGCCTAGTCCGCCATCTTGCTGGAACTCCCCCTGATTATGATATGTCTTGGTGACTTTCTCATGGGGTCTGTCTTGTATGGGGTTTGTTGAGTTTCTTGGATGGCTATCTTTTCATCTTTCATGATATAGTGGAAGTTTTCTGATAGCAAGTCTTCTATAATTTTTTCAGGTTTTTTTTTTGTTTTGTTTTGTTTTTTTTTGTTGCCTCCTCCTGTTCTGGAATCCCAGTAAGGTGTATTTTATTTCTTTTTACATTATTCATATAATTCTTAGGTTGTCTTCATTTCTCTTCATTCTTTGACTTTTCCTCATACAAACTGGCATCAAGGGATTTGTTTTCTAGCTGGAAAATGCATTCTTCAGCCACTTCAATTCTACTCTTTTCTCCTTCCACTGTGTTATCTATCTCTGTAATTTTAGTGTTCATCTTCTGGATTTCTAATTGCTGTTTTCATATGATTTCTAATTGTCTATTTACTTTGTCACTTTGCTCTTGAATGACTTTACTGAATTCTTCAAGGGTACTGTCTCTCTTCTCCTTGCTTCTATTTATGGTTTCCTTGAGCTCTTGGAAGAATATACATATAACGTGTGTATATATGTGTATGTGTGTGTGTGTGTGTGTGTATACCAAACCAAACCAGACTCATTGCTGTCAAGTTGATGCTGACTCATAACACCCCTCCTTGGGTTTCTGAGGCAGAACTCTGGTGGCATAGTGCCTAAGGCATCTGACTGCTATCCAGAAGGCTGGAGGTTCAAACCCACCAGCCACTCCTTGGAAGGAAGG
>NW_006923831.1:3033-11552 GCF_000298275.1 Orycteropus afer afer
ATCAGTAGGTGCCTTAAGTCATCCTCACTTTCAGCAAGCAAAGTTGTATCATCTGCATATCTCAGGTTGTTAATGATTCTTCCTCCAATCCTTGAATTCCTTATCAGATAGTCTTATTAATTGTTCTTCCTTGGGAAGATTTTCTAATTCTTTAGTTTGGACAGTTGTTTCTGTTATCTTGTCCTTTTTTCTTTTTTCTTTTTAGTTGAAGTTGTCTGTTGTCTCTGAGACATTTTGAAGTTGTTGTCTTTGTTGGTTGTGTGCCGATTTGTTTCACCCTGGTTTTATGTTTTACTTTGGTTTAATATATCTGGGAGTGTGAGGCAGGTCTTTTGTTGTTAGCTTGGCTGTACTGGGTCATTCTCCAGCTTTCTCTGTGTTGGTGGAGTAACAGGTGGGAATGTGGGTGCACATCTCTGTCATTAGGAGGCACTGCAGGTGGGATAAGCAGGTTTTGTCTACTGTCTGTCATGGTTCCTATGGTGCAGGAGCTGTTGGTGTTACTTGTCTGTTGTGTAAGGTGGCCAGTGTAGTAGATATGGCTGACTAGTGAAGAGTTAATGTGTTCCTCCCATTGCATGAGGCAGGAAAAAAAGAAAACCAAGGAAAAGAAGAAGAGATGGAAAAGATAGAATCAAATAGAAAACAGGAAATTGGGGAAAAGGAAAAAGAATATTAAAAAAAAAAAAACAGGAAAGTGGGGGGGTGAGTGGGATGAACATCTGGTAAAAAAATGAAAGAGGTAGAGGGAAAATAAACAGATAGAAAGGAAATAAAATTGGAGAAAAGGAAAGTAGAAAAATAAACAGAGGATATGTAATTGAGGAGGTATTTTTCTAGTTATGGTCAGTCAGTGGCCCTGGAAGCAGATAGTGGTGGCAGAATCTGCTCATCCACCAGGGTACACACCCCTTCAGGTGAAAGGTGTAAGAAGTAACCTCCAGTAGAGAAGGTTTTTAGGTGCTTGTCTTTTGTGCTTAGTGTGAGATAGGTCAGCTAGTGATGCAGGCATGGGTAAAGGATGGCTGCAGTCTCTGGGTCTATTTGGAGCAGTTTGCTGAGGGTGGTATTTGGCCACCAGTCAAAGCCCTACAGCTCAAACCCACAACCCGCCAGGCTAGAGAAAGGGCAGCTCTCCTCCACAAAGATCCACATGTCCTGAAATCCCGGGAGGCAAATCCACTTCATGGCAAAATGTGTTGCTAAGAGTTGGACTTGACCCCACAGCCAAGGTCGTTTATTCAGGGAAAATTTTTCTTCCCTTTCCTTTACTCCCGTCTGGACTCCATGGCAGCTTAAGCTACCACAGGTCTGACCCATTTCCGTATTCGATCCTCTCAAGCAGGCAACTTTAGGTCACATTTAAATCCTCTTGATCTGTCTACCCTGTGTCTTTAAGGCCTGTGGGCTCCATGAAGCCCCCCACCCCCACCCCGCCACGCCTCATCCTCCTTTGTGTTTGTAATGACTTCTCTTCAGGCTGGTCTGGCTCACCACCACCACCACCACCCACCCCTGTCACTGGCCTCACTGCCTACACTCCATCTAATATTTCTTCTTCAACGCTGATAATTACAGGATCATTATTTGTATCTGTTTCACTGAGTTTCTCTAAATCTCTGTTGAAGAGGGTTTGGACAAGTTCTGTTAGTAAGACACCATCTTGTCTCATCTACCCCCAACCCCTTTCCAAAAATCTTGTCATAAAGGAGTGGGCACTTCCAAGGATGCATCCATTTGTTGAAACATCTCAACGGGTATTCCATCAATTCTGGAACCTTGTTTTTCACCAGTATCATTGGTTATAGATCATATGCTACCTCCTGAAATGGGTGAATATCAACCAATTCTTTTTGGTACAGTGACTCTGTATATTCCTTCAATCTTCTCTTGATGCTTCTGGCATTGTTCTGTATCTTTCCCTTAGAATCCTTCAGTATTGCAACTCAAGGCTTCGTCTTCAGTTCTTTCAGCTTGAAAAATGCTGACCGTGTTTTTCCTTTTTGGTTTTCTAACTCCAGGTCTTTGCACATTTCATTATAAGACTTTACTTTGTCTTCTCCGGCTGCCCTTTGAAATCTTCTGTTCAGATCTTTTACTTCATCATTTCTTCCATTTGCTTTAGCTGCTCTCCATTCAAGAGTAAGTTTCAGAGTGCCTTCATTTTGTTTTTTTCTTCCTTTTCTGTTTTGTGTATTGAAAAAAGAAAGAAAGAAAGAAAAAGGATAAAAACTTCTTGTTGTGATCTGGGTGAAAGTTTTATATTGGAATTTTGTTTTCCATTTAATAATTCATACCTATTTTTTTTCACGACATTGATTGCAGTCCTCACAATGTGACAACTCTTCCCACTTCCTTCCTGCGGTTACCTTTCCCCTGTATCTTTCTTTCCTGTGTATTCCTTTCTTCTAAGTTTTATCCTCCCTGTGCAAATGCTGCTCTTCTGATGTTCCATGGTTGATCATTCTAAAGAGCATACCTTCTTAGTATAATTTTTCACCTTGTAGGCCTCTCTGTTGTTTGGCTGAAAGTTAAGCCACAGAAGGGAATTCCAGGCCCAAAGGGTGACTAGGGACCAGTCTGGATTTCCCCAGTCTCTATCCAACCAGCAAGCCAGGCTTTTTTATGATTTTTAGTTTTGTTCCACATTTTTCTTCCATTCTATCCAGCATCTCCAATTCTGATCCCTTTCCCAAAGGTTGTCAGTGGTAGCCAGTCATCATCTAGTCCAACTGGTCTCAGGGCTGTGGAGGCTGAGGATCCCATATTCCATTAGTCCCTTGGACTAATTGTTTCTATGCATCTTTCATTTTCTTTGCTCTTCTTTGTTCCAGATGTAGAAAGACAAATAGATGCATCTTAGATAGCCACCTGCAAATTTTTAAGACACTATCACTACTCACCAAAGTGGAATGTAAAAAAAAATGTTTTCCTGGACTATGTTAGACCAATTGAGCTTGATGTCCCCCATGACCATGGTCCCAAAGCTACAGGTCCAGCAACTCATTACCTCAAGGAGTGTGGTTGTGGCTAAGAAGTTATCATAAATTTGCCCTCTTTTAGCTCTATTGTATATGTGGACATTTTTATAGCATATATGAATATGTATATAGAAATATCACATATATGTTTATGGGTATTTTCCTGTTCACCTACCCATACCTGATCATCTTGACTGTCTATCTATGTAGCCATGCACAGGTTAATGTTTGTTATTGCTGATAACACAGTATTGTATGTATAATAGTATTTACCTTCGTTGTTGGTGCCTCTTGCGCACCTCACCATGTCTTCCATTTCCTTAATGATATTGTGTTTGTCATCTTCTTTTGGTATATTGACTTTCCCTTCACTCAAAACAATAGGTGTTTCTTATCTAGTTGTAATTTTCCTTCCCCACCCCTCCCATCCTTATTGACCAACAAAGTTTCTTTCCATATGTAAACCTTTCCTTTGCTTTTTATAATAGTGGACTCACGTAATATTTGTCCTTCTGTGATTGACTTATTTCACTCAACACAATTTCCTCCAAGTTCTTCCACATTATGAGGTGTTTTATGGATTTTTTATTATTCTTTAACATTGCATACTATTGGGAGCTCTGGTAGCATAATACCTAAGCCATTTGACTTGCTAACCAGAAGACTGGAGGTTCAAACCCACCAGCCACTCCTTAGAAGGAAGACTGGGCAATATGCATAAGAATTCCATTTTTAGAAGGTCCCATTCATCTAGCTTCTCTTCTCCTGTTTGTGCATTTTTGGCTATGTATAAAAGTCTCCTTATGCCATATAATAGGGCCCCAAAGTTCATCCCTATTTTTTCTTTGATGAACTTTATAGTTTTAGGTTTTACATTTAGGTCGTCCACCTGGTGTTAATTTTGTGTATAGTGTGAAGGATAGATCTTGTTTCATTTTTCTGCAAATGGATATCCAGTTTTTCCAATACCACTTAAAAGATATCTCTTCCCCGCTGAATGAGTTTCAACTCTTCGTCAAAGATCCGTTGTCCATAGGTAGATGGATTTATTTCTGCATTCTCAATTCTGTTGCACTGGTTTATGTATCTGCTGCTATACCAATACAAGGCTGCTTTGACTACTGTGACTATATAGTGGGTTTTGAGATTGAGGAGTGTGAGGTCTCTTACTTTGTTCTTCTTCTTCTTCAGTAGTGCTTTGCTTATCTGAAGTCTCTCTCCTTTCCATACAAAATTATTGATTTATGGATTCAAAATGGAGTCTCATTAGTAATCACCACGCTATTTCCCTCTAGCATCTTAGTGCTTGAAAAACTAGGTACAGCAGTTTGAATTAGGGATTTTGGTGCTCTGAACAGCTGAGTCAGAGTGCACCAAACTAGGAGGAGTAGAATTAGAGGAAAGGTACAGGGGAAGAAACTAAAGAACATCTACCCTGTGGAATGTGGACAGGCAGCCGAGAAAGGCCATTAGAGACTTCCCTGGGGGAGCAACTGGCAGGTGAGAACAGCAATCCGAGACCTCCCTGGGTCAAGACAGAAGATATTCCATATCAACATACCAACAACCACATCAGCATACCAGTGATCACCCCAAGGATCTAGCTTCAGCACCTGATTTTATCAGTGACTTGGGTCTGCTGGGTGCAAACAGACACATCCAGCACAACTGAACCCAAGCAGAGAGCCCATTGGTGCTCCAGGAGGGTGGCTCGCTGCCCCCTCAGCAGGTCACTGAATAGGCTTGGGTCATCTTAGTGACACTGAGAGGTCTGCACTTGACTTTATCACTAATACTGGGACCACAGATTACTATCAAGCACTCTCCCAACTCCGGCGCAGCTAAAACCAAGCACATCTTTGGCGCCACAGGTAGACGGACTCACAGGCCAACTCCCGATCCAATCACGGTCCTGGGTGGGTGGGACCAGCACTGCAGGCAGGTGGGGCAGAGAGAGAAACACCGGCGGGGGACTGCAGAGCCAGGAAGTTGCCTTGGGTCAGCTTTTTAGCAACAAGGAGCCTCAGGAGCAGGGTTTTTGTGTGTGTCTGAGCCTGGTGGAAAGCAGTGACCCCCTAACAACTGGAGTCTTTCCTGAAATTGAGCCCCGGGCCTGTAAACAACAGTACAATGTCATCAGTAGCAGCCTTCTCAAAGCCCTAGAAACCACCCCTGCCAACAGCAAGCACTTCTTTTTCCTCTCCCACCTTCTCCACCAATAACTTCACTTATCCAATAGAAGAAACCACATTCAGTCAACATAAAACCTCCTGGTTCAAACTCTAAACCCTCTTTATGACAAACAGAAACCCATATCCACATTCCATACAGTGATTCCACCATCACAAAGAAAACTACAGAGCGACCCAGCATACCTGAATTAATAACTAAATAAAATAAAATACACCAGCTTCAACTTTTCAAAATATTAAACCACAAAAACAAAACAAAACAAATCAACACGTAACCAACACTTAAAAACAACCTCAAAATGTCTAGGAAAAAACAGGCAACCTCAAATCAAACAAAAAAAACAGGACAAGGTATTAGAAGCAAAACCACAAAGGTCTCATTATACATGGAGGAAAAGGAGGCAATAGAATTATCTGAGAAGAAATTTAGAAGATATGTTTATAGAGCTATACAAAAGCCTAAGGAAACCCCAAACAGAAACAAGGAGAACACAGACAGTTCCCTAGAGGAACTCAGGAGAATCATTTAGGAACAGAATATTAAGATTAATGCACAATCAGAACTCATACAAAAACAGCAATTAGAAATGCAGAAGATGAGTACCGAAATGCAGAAGATGAGTACCAAAATGACAGAAGTACACAACATAGTAGAAGCACAAAAGAGTAGGTTAGAAATGGCTGAAGAACACATATCCCAACTAAAAGACAAATCCCTGGACACTAGCCTGTATGAAGAAAAATCAGAACAAAGATTTAAGAGAAATGAAGAGAACCTAAGAAATATATGCAATGACATGAGAAAAAATGGCATAAGACTCATTGGAATTCCAGAACAAGAAGAGGTGAAAAACACCACTGAAAAAATTGCAGAAGACCTGCTAACAGAAAACTTCCCCCATATCATGAAGGAAGAAAAGACACTTGTCCAAGAAGCTCATGGAACCCCACACAAGATAGATCCCAAGAGAAAAACACCAAGGCATATTATAATCAAACTTTCTAAAATCAAAGACAATGAAAAAATTTTGAGAGCTGCCCAGAAAAAAAAAGAAATATTACTTATAATAATCAAACAATTAGGCTGAGCTCCGATTACTCAGCAGAAACCATGCAGGCAAGAAGGCAATGGAACAGCATATATAAAACACTGAAGGAAAAGAACTTCCAACCAAGAATCCTATATCCAGCCAAATTATCCATCAAATATGAGGGCTAAATCAAGGCATTCTCAGACAAACAGAAATTAAGGGATTTTGTGAAAACCACACCAACCCTACAAGAAATGCTTAAGGAAGTCCTTCCAATAGAGAACCTACAACAGAGATCAACAAAACCAGGATACAAGGCATCAACACCAAAACCAAATAAGAAATAGATACTCAAAATAAGACCACAAAACATTGTACCTTAAAAATCAAGGAACTCAATCAGCACACAACAACAGCAACTAACCTATCAGAGGGAATAAAACTTCTAGGTACAGACCCTCAAATGGAGATGAAAACAGGACAATGTCTTCACAGTGCACACTGTTCTAAAAATGTAGAGACAAGGATATACTCCAAGGTAACCACAGAGAAAAGTAACAATCCTTCTAAGCAAATCCAGAAGGAAGGAAAACATATGGGTTTAATAAGCACAAAACCAACTATAAAGGAGAAAGCGTTAGCCAACAAACTGAACTCAGCACAGAAAAGTATAAGGACTGAAGAAACACCAACAACACGACAAAAAAACACAATAGAATGACAGCAATCAATTCATACCTATCACTAATTACACTCAATGTGAATAGACTAAATGCAACTATCAAGAGAAAGAGAGTAGCAGACTGGATAAGAAAAGAAGACCCATCGATATGCTGCCTACAAGAGACCCACCTTAGACACAAAGGTAAAAACAAATTAAGAGTTAAGTGATGGAAAAGAATATACCAAGCCAATGGAAACCAAAAAAGGGCAGGAGTAGCAATATTGATTTCTGATAAAATAGACATTAAGGTGAAAAACATCATAAGAGATAAGGAGAGACATTATATGATGCTGAAAGGGTTAACTGACAAAGAAGATGTTACAATAATAAATATTTATGCACCCAGTGAAAGTGCTCCAAAATACATGAAGCAAATATTAACTGAATTAAAAGGGATAATAGACAACTCTACAATAGTAGTAGGAGACTTTAACACACCACTTTCAAAGAGGGATGGGTCAACTGGAAAAAAAAACTCAACAAAGATACAGAAAAACTCAACAGTGCAATCAACCAACTCGACCTCATAAACATATACAGAGCATTTCACCCAACAAAAACAAAATTCACATTCTTTTCCAGTGCACATGGATCCTTCTCCAGAATAGACCATATGTTAAGGCATAAAACAAACCTCAGTAAATTCAAAAGCACTGAAATACTGCAAAGCATCTTCTTGGACCACAATGCCATAAAACTAGAAATTAATAATAGAAAGAGCAAGGAAAAAGCATCAAACATATAGAAGCTGAACAACTCACTGTTCAAAAACTACTGGGTAACAGAATGATAAAAACTGAAATAAAAAAATTCCTAGAAAAAAATGAGAATGCAGATACATCATACCAAAACCTATGGGACACAGTGAACGCAGTACTCAGAGGACAGTTTATAGATATAAATGCATACATCAAAAAAGAGGAAAGAAAGAAAATCAACACTCTAACTCATCAACTCCAACAACTAGAAATAGAACAACAAAAGAATCCTACAGTATCTAAAAGCAAGGAAATAATAAAGATCAGAGCAGTAATAAACGAAACAGAAAACAAACAAAAAAAAATAGAGAATATCAACAAAACAAAGAATTTATTCCTCAAAAAGATTAATAAAATCAATAAACCATTGGCAGACCTAACAAAAGAAAAGAAAGAGAAGATCCAAATCACAAGAATTGTAAACGAAAAGGGTGTCATCAGAACAGAACCAACTGAAATAAAAAAGATACTGACAGAATATTATGAAAAACCATACACCAATAGTTTTGAGAACCTAGAAGAGATGGACAAGTTTCTAGAATCACAAGACCTACTTAAACCATCCCACTCAGAAATAGAAAGCTTGAATATACCTATAACAAGGGAAGAAACTGAACAGGTCATAAAAAAAATTTCCCACAAAGAAAAGCCCTGGACCTGATGGCTTCACTGGAGAATTCTATCAAATATTCAGAAAAGAGTTGACACCTGTGCTACTCAAGCTATTCCAGAACACAGAAAAAGATGGAGTACTCCCAAACTCATTTTATGAAGCAAGCATAACACTAATACCACAACCAGGGAAAGACAACACTAGAAAGGAAAACTACAGA
>NW_006923831.1:13306-19122 GCF_000298275.1 Orycteropus afer afer
TGATAAAGGACTTATCTCCAAAATCTATAGAAAACTTCAACACCTCAACACCAAAAAGACAAGTAACCCAATTCACAAATGGGCAAAAGACTTGAACAGACACTTCACCAAAAAAGATATACAGGCAGCCAACAAACACATGATAAATTGCTCAGGATCATTAATTGTTAGAGAGATGCAAATCAAAACAATGAGATATCATCTCACTCCAGCAATAATAGCAAAGTTCAACAGATGAGAAAGTAACAAATGCTGGCAAGGTTGTGGAGAGATTGGAACTCTTGTGCACTGCTGGTGGGATTGTAAAATGGTACAACCATTGTAGGAAATGGTATGGCATTTCCTTAAAAAACTGAAAATAGAAGTACCATTTGACCCAGCAATTCCACTACTAGGAATATATCCTAAAGAGGTGAGAGATAGTGTATGAACAGACATATGTACACCTATGTTCATTGCTGCACAATTCACCATAGCAATGAGATGGAAACAACCTAAATGCCCATCAACGGATGAGTGGATAATCAAATTATGGTATATCCATACAATGGAATACTATGCCACATTAAAGAACAATGAGGGATACACAAATCCTCTCACAATGTGGATGAACCTGGAGGACATTATGCTGAGTGAAATAAGTCAATTGCAGAAGGACAAGTACTACATGAGCCCATTACTGTAAAAAGACAGAGAAGAGTTTGCTTGGGAAAGGGAACTCACCTGGTAGGTTACCGGGATGGGGAGGGATTAATTTCCGGCTAGTTGGGGCCTACACGCTGACATGGGTAGGGGGAGAGATATATGGGAAGGATATATGACCACCATAATAACATCAGGAAATGGGAGGACACCGAATTGTGCACATAAGAGATAGAAGAACGATGGTAATACCAAACAATGTGTCCATAGTACCTCATTGCCATTAACACCAAACACTAGGCTATACAGATAAACAAATGAACACCTGCAATGATCAGACAGGGGTCAGTGAACAGAAGTAAACTCTAGACCAAGGATAGATTCAGCTGAGGCTAATCTTGCACAGATACCAGTGATACAAAATACCTACAGTCCTTACAGAAACAATAGAGGACAGAGTCCTTACAGAAACAATAGAGGACAGACACAGAGTAATCCCTCACAGACAACCAGACACTGTGGGAGAGAGATCCAATAGATCTACTGCCTCAGGACCATAGTACTGGGGGACACCAGACTCAATTGCCACAACAAAATACATAAAAGCGTTGCTCCACATCCTACATTGGTAAGCAGTGACTGGGCTTTCAAGCAGCCATCTAAGATGCAGCTAATGATCTCCTAGCGTCAGAAGTGAATAATAATAATAATAATAATAAGGCATTTAGAAGCAATCAGCCCTAGGATACAATGACCCTCGAGTCCAGAAGAACTAGATGGTGCCTGGCTACCAATGTCAACCACTCAGGAAAGGATCGCATCTGGAGATCCTGGATAGAGTGGGAGGGAAAACATGAAACAAAATCCAAAAACTCAATAATGACCAGAATTACTGGTCAGATGAAATCTGGTGAGACTCCCAGTACTATGGCCCAGGAATACATTCTGTGCCTGGAATAAAACTCACCTCCAGGGACGGGCTCTCAGCCCAATAGTTAACAAGATGTACATGCAGACCACTCAACCCAGGATGACTCACCCACATACTCTATGGGAATACATCACTTAGAGCAACAGACCAGGGGACACCCGAGTACCAACATTCAAATTAAGGAAATGCAGCACAAACAGGAGTGCATAAATGTGAGGGGTACAGAGGGAGGGTTACAGGGCAGGGAGGGGAGGAGACTGGGTTAGGGTTGGATATGGCTAATGGGGAATGAAACTAAATGTACACGTTACGTTGAAAATAAAACAAGCTCTTAAAATAAAAAAAAGAAAAGAAAGTAAGGAAAATAAAAAAACGAAATCCCTGACAAAATAAAATAAAATAATTGATTTGTTTTTCCATATCCTTAAAGAATGTTCATGGAATTTGGATTGGAATCTCCTTGAATCTATAGATTGCTATGAGTAGTATTGCCTTTTCACAATATTCAGTCTTCCTATCCAGTTTTCTAGCTGAGACTCTGAGATTTTCTATGTTTAGGATCATATCATCCACAAATAGGGATAGCTTTACTTCTTCCTTACCAATTTGAATGCCTGTGATTTCTCTTTCTTGCCTTTTTTCCCTGGGAAGGACTTTCAATAAAATGTTAAATAGAAGCGGTATCCTTATCTGGTTCCTGTTCATAAGGACAATGCTTTCAGTCTTTCACCATTGAGAATAATGTTGGTTGTTGGTTTTGTATTGATGCCCTTTATTATGTTGAATAATTTCCCTTCTATTCCTGATTTTCTGAGTTTTTTTTTTTTAATCAGGAACAGTGTTCGACTTTATCATGCTCCTTGCTGCATCAATTGATATGATCATGGACTTCTTTTCCCTTATTTATGTGATGGAATACATTGATTGTTTTTCTAATATTGAATCATCCTTGCATACTTGGTATGAGTCTACTTGGTTGTACTGCATCATATTTTATACATATACTGTTGGATTCTATTGGCTAGGATTTTGTTAAAGATTTTTGCATCTATCTTCATGAGAAATATTGGTCTGCAATTTTACTTTTTAGTGGTGTCTTTGCCTGGTTTTGGTATCAGGGTTATGCTTGCTTCATAGAATGAATTTTCTGTGTTCCAGAATAGTTTGAGTAGGACAGGTATCACGTCTTCTCTGAATGTTATGTAGAATTCTCCAGTAAAGCTGTCTGGGCCAGGACTTTTCTTGGTTGGTAGTTTCTTTATGATCTGTTCAATTTCTTCTTTTGTTATGGGTGAGCTCAAACTTTCTACCTCATTCTGTGTTAGTTTCTAAACAAACTAAAAACACACTACTGTCCATTTCTTCCAGTTTTTCAAATTTTTTGGAGTACATTTCTTCATAGTATTTTGATATTATCCTTTTTATTTCAGTTGGTTTTGTTCTGACTCCACCTGTTTCATTTCCTTTTTGTGTTATTTGCATCTTCTACTTCTTCACCTTTGTTAAATTTGCCAGCAGTTTGTCAATTTTATTTATCTTTTCAGAGAACCAACTTCTAATCTTGTCTTGTTCATTCTTCCTGTTGCTTTTTGCTGTTTTATTTATTTATTATTTTTTCTTCTGGTGATTGTAGACTTTTTTTTTTTTCCTACTCTTTTCCTAATTGTTAGAGATGTGGGGTTAAGGTGTTGATTTTGGCTCTTTCTTCTTTTTTGATGTATGCATTTATTGCTGTAAATTCCCCTGTGATCATTGCTTTTGCTGTGTCCCAAAAATTTTGGTACGTTGGGTTTTCATTCCCATTTGATTCAAGGAATTTTTTAATTTCATGTTTTATTTCTTCTATTATCCAGTTGTCTTGGGTTTGCTTTTTTTTTTTTAATTTCTTGTGATTTGCATGAAAGTTTATAGAGCAAATTCATTTTCCATACAGCAGTTCATATACACTTTGTCCCATGACATTGACTGCAATATCCCACAATGCATTAGCTTTCTTCCCACTTCCTCCTAGCTACCTCTTCCCTGTGTCCTTCCCTCCCATGCACTCCTGCCCCCCCCAAGCTGTCTTCCTGTGCATACACAGCCCTTTTATTCTCTGATGATTAATCTCTCCAAGGAGTGTACCTACCTAATGCAAATGTTCAGCTCATGTGCCTGTCTTTTGTTTGGTTGGAAGACACAGGAGTGGGTTCAATGCCAGACCTGACGGGTAGCTAGGAGCCATAGTCTCAGGGGTTTCACCAGGTTCTATCAGACCAGCACACATCATCCCTTTTTTTTCATGATTTTGAATTTTGTTCCACATTGTTCTCCCACTCCATCCAGGATCTCCTACAAAGATCCCCCTCTGAGTGGCTGATATTGGTAGCTGGGCACCATCTAGTTCTTCTGGTCTCATAGTCACATAGGCTGGGGTTTGCATGGTCTACCAATCCCTTGGGCTAACTGTTTCTGTGCATCTTTGGTTTTCTTCAGTCTTCTTTGCTCTGGACAAGGAGAGACCCATCACTACATCTAAATGGCTGCTTGCAAGCTTTTAAGATCCCTCACTACTCACCAAAGTAGGATGTGGGACAATGTTTTTGTGTAGTGCATTATGCCAATTGAGTTTGATATACCCTGTGTCCATGGTCTCAAGCCCACAGGTCCAACAAATTGCTCCTTTCAGATAGCTGGCTGTGGCCAAGAAGTGATTACAGGGGTTCCGGCAAGATGGTGGACTAGGCAGAAAGACAGCACAGACCCTCTTTAACAAAGAAAAGGGAAACCAATTAACATAGACACAGAAGATAATCCTGGACCCCTGAGCCTTGAAGGAAAGGATATAGAAGTGGACTAAACCACAACTAGCGGAAGAATTTGCATGAAAATACCAAAAAGGAGACATACGGAGCTGCAGTCTGGCAGCGATCTTGAGTGATACTGATGGCACAGACAGCTTGGAGTTTCCTGAGTGGTGGTAGGACCTAAAAATTAACCAAAAATCAGCCCTGCTAGCCAGAGACTGCACAAAGGACTGTTCACGGTGACTGGGGAATAAACGGAGAAGGTGAAGAGAAAGGCAAGCTGAGCTGTGGACTTTTGCCAGTCCGGAGGTTGCCACCATTTTGAAGGTCTAAAAGTGGCTCGACTATTTTGGATATTTAAAGAGACAGTGCTCTGGTAGATTCCTGGGGCTTGTGAACATGTTCTGCTTTCCAGCAACCCCAAGGGCACTCTGGACTCGCAAGACTGAAAAGGTACGACATTCCTCTTCTTACTCTTATACCCCACACCCGCTTGGTGAACGGAGGTGTGGCCATCCCCCACTCCCACCTACCTTCTGGGCCCACAGGAATTCCATCACAGTCTGTGGTGGAGCCTGGGTGCCCTGCCTGTCCTCTACCGATTCTTTTTTTTTTTTTTTCCTCTTTTTCTTATTTTTTTTTTCTTTTTCGCTTTCTTTTTTCCGGTGATTAGTCTGCTTGTATTTGTCTGTTTTAAAACAACTATTATTATTAATACTTTTGTCCTTTTTACTATTATTCTTAATCTTCCCCTCCCAGTTCCTAGTTTTCAGCATTTTTTCTTTTCCCTGTTCCTCAATGAAATTTTTTTCTCTTCTTCCCCCTTTTTTCTTGTGATTAACCTCATTCCTTATTTTTCTTTCTGCATTTTTCCCATTTTTTCCCCTTCATTATTCTCCTTCTTTACTTTTTTTCTATTAGTGCCCTATTCCCAGATATTGCAGGTTTTCTTGTTTTATCTTCTTCTTTTTCCCTGTTTTCTTTTTTTGGCTACTGTTCTTGTGTGATTACATGGTGTGTTTTTTTGTCCATGTGCTTTTAGTTTTTTGATGGTTATTCAATTGTAATTTGTGTCTAACTGAGTGGGAGAAAACAACAGTCCCCATAAGACAAAACTACACCCACACCTCCTGCAACATCACTTACTGAGCAAGAGCCACTACCTCCTTCTCCACCAATGGGCCAATAATAAAAAACCACCAAGAAGAGCCTGAATCACCCTTGGCTGCTCTTCACAAACAGTTAACAGAGATCAAATTACAACAATGCCACGATGCCTCGGAGACAACAGACCATCATAGTCCACATAAAAAAGTGGGATAAAGTGGTAGAAACAAGAGAGCAGGATAGAGACACAGACCACATGCCTGAGGAAGCAGCAGCATTGGAACTCTCTGATAAGGAATTCAAAAGAATTATCTTTAGGTATCTTCAAAGGATTGAGAGACAGACCAAAG
>NW_006923831.1:19819-20274 GCF_000298275.1 Orycteropus afer afer
GAGCAGAAATCAATGAAACAGAAAATAGAAGGGCTATATAGCGACCCCTTCTTGGGTTTCCAAGGCAGTATCACTACGGAAGTAGGATTGCCCAACCTTCCTTCCAACAAATTTCAAAATCTGGAAGAAATGGAAAAATTTCTACAAACACACCACTTACCTAAATTAACACAAATTGATGTGGAAAAGTTGAACAGGCCCATCACAAAAGAAGAAATTGAACAGGTCATCAAAAAATTACCAACTAAAAAAAGTCCTGGCCCAGAGAGTTTCACCAGAGAATTCTAAAAAACATTCAGAGAAGAACTGATACCAATCCTACTCAAACTATTCCAAAACACAGAGAAGGATGGAATCCTTCCTAACTCATTTTATGAAGCAAGCATAACCTTGATAACAAAACCAGGCAAAGACATCACTCAAAAAGAAAACTACAGACCAATATCCCTCATGAA
>NW_006923832.1:0-420 GCF_000298275.1 Orycteropus afer afer
CTCTGTAAATCTTCACCCAAATCACAATTAAAAAAAAAAAAAAAAGCACCTCTTCTTGAACATGCATATGAGCAGCTGATGGTCTGTTCCACAATCAGTTCCTGGCCTTGTTTTGGCCAAAGATATTGAACTTCTCCATGACCTCTTGCCACAGATGTGGTCAATCTGGTTCCGGTGTACTCCATCTGGTGAAGTCCACATGTATAGTCATCACGTATGTTGTTGACAAAAGGTATTTGCAAAAAATAAGTCATTGGTCTTGCCAAATTCTCTCTTGTGACCTCCAGTGTTGTTTCTATCACCAAGGTCATAATTTCCAACTGCTGGTATCTCTTCTTTGTTTCCAACTTTTGCACTCCAGTCACCAGTGATAGTCAACAAACACATCTTGATTACATGTTTGGTCAATTTCATACTGCA
>NW_006923832.1:1540-2848 GCF_000298275.1 Orycteropus afer afer
ATGGAGCCACCTCCAAGTGAAAAGCAGCTTCCAAGCCATGGGCCTGCCTAGTTAGGTCCCAGATTTAATAAAGAACCAGCCCAAGTGAAAAACAGCCTCCAAGCCCTGGGCCTGCCAACCTTAGGTCTTGGCCAAATAATGAGCAGCCCCAAAATGAAAAGCAGCCTCCAAGCCCCCAGGCCACCTGCTTCAGGCCTCAGCCTTAATAAATAGCTACCCCACGGAAAAAGCAACCTCAGCCCCAGGCCCACCTATGGCAGGCCCTGCCTTATAGAGCCACCTCCAAGTGAGAAGCAGAAACTAAGCCCCAGGCCCGCCTACCTCAGTCTGTGGCCTTAATAAACAGCTTCCACCACCCCCCCCCAACACACACACAAGCAAAAAGCAGCCTCGGGCCCACCTACCTCAGGACCAGGCCTTAAAATAGAGCCACGCCCAAGCAAAAAGCAGCCCACAGCCCTGGGCCCATCTATTTCAAGCCCGACCTTAAAATAAAGTCACCCTCAAGTATTGTGAGGCTGCCATAAGACCAGGCAGTGTTTCATTCTGCTGTCCATGAGGTCACTATGAGTCAGAGATGACGCTGCGGCACCTAACAATAACAACCTCAAGTGAACAGCAGCCTCCAAGCTCCAGGCCTGCCTACCTCAGGTCTCAGCCTTAATAGAGAGCTACCCCAAGTGAAAAGCAGCCTTCAATCCCCAGGTCCACCTGCCTCAGGCCCCGGACATCAATGATATTATTCTATAATTTCCACATTTTATTGGAGCACCTTTCTTTGGAATAGGCACAAATATAGATCTCTTCCAGTCTGTTGGCCACATAGCTGTCTTCCAAATTTGTTGGCATAAGCAAGTGAGGACCTCCATGCTGCATCTATTGGTTAAAATATCTCAGGAGGTATTCTGTCAATTCATGAACCCTTATTTTTCACCTTTTCCTTTAGTGTAGGTTGAGCTTCTCTCTTTAATAACCTGTGTTCTCAATCACGTGCTACCTCCTAAAAAGGATGAATGGCAACTAATTCTTTTAAGCATACTGACTCTGAGTAGTCCTTCTATCTTCTTTTCAAGCTTCCTGCATCATTCAATATTCCACATTTAAAATCCTTCAATATTGCAACTTGAGGTTGAATTTTTTTCTTCAGTTCTTTTGCTTGAGAAATGCCAAGCATATTTTTCCTTTTGGGTTGTCTAACTCCAGGTCTTTGCACTTTTACTCATAATATTTTACCTTGTCTTCTCAAGCTGCCTTTTGAAATCTTCCATAAAGCTCTTTTACTTCATCATTTCTTTTGTTCCTTTTACC
>NW_006923832.1:4973-5584 GCF_000298275.1 Orycteropus afer afer
ATTGAAAGTTGTCAAAAATTAAATGAAAGGAATACAGATTGATATCCTAG
The DNA here is from genome assembly GCF_000298275.1 of Orycteropus afer afer. Taxonomy (NCBI): domain Eukaryota; kingdom Metazoa; phylum Chordata; class Mammalia; order Tubulidentata; family Orycteropodidae; genus Orycteropus; species Orycteropus afer. The sequence continues at coordinate 5,024 of NW_006923832.1, forward strand.
GCATTAATAAACTGAAATGGACCAGTTTTGGACATTGTGAATCAGGCAATCATATGATCTACTATGCCAGGATTGACAATTTGAAGAGGAATGGCATGACATTCATCATTACAAAGGATGTTTCAAGATCTGTCCTGAAGTAAAATGTTGTCAGTGATAGGATTATATCCCTATACCTACAAGGAGGACCAGTAATACTACTATTATTAAAATTTATGCACCTACCACCAAAGCCAAAGATGAGGAAATTGAACATTTTAATGAACTTCTGCAGTCTAAAATTTACCAGACATGCAATCAAGACATATTAATCATCACTGGGGACTGGAATGCCAAAGTTGCAGACAAAGAAGAACCCCCAGTAGTTAGAAACTTTGACCTTGGTGACAGAAATAACATTAGAGATTACATGACAGGATTTTGCAAGACCAATGACTTCCTCATTTCAAATACCTTTTTTCAACAACACAAGTGGCAGCTATACACGTGGACTTTGCCAGATGGAGTACACAGGAATCAGATTGACTACATCTGTAGCAAGAGGCAATGGAGAAGCTCAAT
>NW_006923832.1:7189-7837 GCF_000298275.1 Orycteropus afer afer
CACGGGGATGACTCAGAACTTGGCAGGATTTTTTTCTGATATGCAAGGGGTTGCCATGTGGTGGGGGTGACTTGGCAGCAGCTACAACAACAGCTGCCTTGTAGATTCCCATATCCCACCCTCGGAAGTTGCATTCCTGCTCTGTTGTGAGAAGTTAAGATTGGATTTAGGGTATGGATCCAACTGGATAAAGGGAGGCCTCTGCCCAGAGTGGAAAGGAGAAACTCTCTCTCCACCTTTTCAAGTGTGACTCCATGCAACTATTGGACAGCAAATCAACACTTGATACCTACGGGTCCAGGAGGGCCAGTTTCTGGCCTTCTTTCCCTCATGGGATGAGGCTTCTTTTCTTGTTCAGCCCTCTGTGAGTGATCCCAAAGATCTTGGTCTTCACAGAGTATTGTACATGGACCACTTACTTGTCCTCCTTTCTCATTTTCATCTCCTATATCTTCCTTCCTAAATCCTTCTCCAAAGTTCTTCCCTCACCCACCTACTTCTCCTTCCAAGTAACAGGGATCATGTTCCAAAATCTTCCACAATGCTAATGTTGTAGGATCCCACCCCAGTGGCCAGTGCCCATGAAAGAATGCTCTGTGGAAGGTGGAGGCCAGGCACAAACACTGCTCTCAAAATCTCCTGACCAAG
>NW_006923832.1:7958-11523 GCF_000298275.1 Orycteropus afer afer
AGCAACCCTATGTACAACAGAACGAAACACTGCCTGGTCTTGTACCAGCCTCAGAATTCCTGCTATACCTGAGCCCGTCATTATAGGCACTGTGTCAACCCACCTCATTGAAGGACTTCCCCTTTTTCATTGACCCTACACTTTACCAAGCACGATGTTCTTCTCCAGGGAATGATTCCTTCTGACAACATGACCAAAGTAGGTAAGACGAAGTCTGGCCATTCTCATTTCCAAGGAGCATTCTGGATTCACTTTTTCCAGGAAAGATTTGTTGTATGTATTGTATATATTTACAGTATATTGTACATATTTGTTGTATATATTTGTGTGTGTGTGTGTGTGTATGGAGCTCTGGTGACATAGTGCCTAAGGCATTTGACTCCTATCCAGAAGGTTGGTGGTTCAAACCCACTAGCCACTCCTCAGAAGGAAGATTGGGCAATCTACTTCTGTAGAGATACTCCTCTGAAATCCCAGGAGGAGTCGCTATGAGTCAGATTCTACTCCACGGCAATGAGTTGGGTTTTTTTTCGTTGTATATATTGCTGTATATATTTGTTGTATATATATATAAGACATACGAAATTAATCTGTCTAATCTCCAAATAGGAGCTCTGGTGGTGTAGTGCCTAAGGCATTCAACTGCTAACCAGAAGATTGGCGGTTCAAACCCACCAGCCACTCCTAGGAAGGATGGTTGGCCAATTTACTTCCATAGTGATACCACTTTGGAAACCCAAGGAGGGGTCACTATGAGTCATATACAACTCAAGGGCAGTGAATTTGGTTTGGTTTTGGTTAATCTCCAAATATGACACACACTTTGAAGACCTTGTTACACTGCAAAACTATTCCCCTCCCCCTCTGCCTCATCAAACATCCCCATTTCCAGAATGATAGACCCATAGGCCCACCTTGGTTTCCCCTATTTCTCACTGCAGTACAAAGTCATGCTGATCCTTCCTTCTTCTCTCCAATAACATCTTCAGTCTCCAAGCTCAAGGCCCCTACTTGAACTACCAAGAATCTTCCATTTCTAATTATTAAAATAAGTTAGGGTTTTTTCTTGGCCCTGGATAATTTGATTTAAAATATAGGACTTTTCCTGAGGAACAATTTAATTCTTTGTGTTCTTTAATTTGTACTCAGACTTCTGAAAGGCCAAGAGCCAATGTTGTACTTTTGATATATGATTCCCAGGGCCAGAACTGTAGACTCATGTCAATGAGTTCCCAGAGAGGAACAATGATGTTCCATTCCAAAGCACATTTCTTAATACTTTTCGTATGCTTAATGAAGAAATGACAAGTGTGTTTTAACATCATGAGCTCAAATTACACAGGATCATCAAGATTGCTCCAGAACAGTCGGCATCTTGGGGCTCGTCCACAGTGACACCAAGTTCTTCTGCTATTGAAAGCATTAAACATTTGGTTGCCAAGACTAATGTATTTGGTATGATGAGGTGTTGCTTTTTGAAATATTTAATTTGCAAGGAACAAGTCAAAGACTTAATTTAGTCACTTGTCAGGAATTCATTGCAGACATGTGATAATATGCTAGGCTGCCTTTTTCTTCATAACTCAGAGCCCTCTGCCATTTGATTCTCTGGAATCCATTAGCTCTTACTTGAGTGTGAGTACAACGCCTACGTGGTTTATACACCCTTCTAGAATCTTCTCAATGAATGCTCTAGAGAATCATAGGTGGGTGGCCCAAATTAGAGAATGTGAGGGGAAAATACCCATTGGAAGAATAAATTCCTTCAATAAATATTCTGAGACTCTCATGATATATAATCTATAGGCTGATAGCTCCCCACTGAATTAAACAATTAAGTACTGACTATGTGATGAAGATCCTGAACAAGACTGAGAATTATTACCTCCATTGGCTCTGAATTGCAATACATTCAACCACAAAGAAAGGGTCTGTGTATCTAGATACAGTGATGATGTCATCCTTCCATGTGTAAGGATAGAAGAAGTAGTAATAGTACCACAGAAGTCTATAACTCAACTATAAACTGTAGGTACTTATAACATAGTAAAAATGGTTTGCAATTAATTTCTATGCCAAGCAGTAGAGACTTGAGAGATTAAATATTAATTATTATTTTCTTAGGTTCTGGTTGTAAGTAATACAGGGCTGACTCAAAAATCCCACCCAGTGACTGTGGAAAAGTGGGGCTGGACCAGGGAAGAGCTGGGTAGATCCCATGGTATTTCCTGTAGCAGGAATTCTGAACAGAAGATCACGAAGATGCACAACTCAAAAGACTGATGTAAAGGGATCTTGGCTCACAGGGCCCCAAGTATATTCTCACATAGGCTCCCTACAAGGGCAAAGATTTGATTGGGCTTTAGGGCACTCCTGGACTAAGGATTTCAAGGGGATCTTGATTTTTTCAACTTGTTGGCTTTACATTTTACAGAAACATGACTTTCCAGAAGGATCAACAGCAGCTAGGGGTCGACTGAGTGACCTGCACTTCTTTTTTCCCCTTATATTGCTGTGAGCCAAGACTAATCAGAGACCTTTTTCATTGGTTCAACAACTTATATTACTGCTCACTTGAAGGGTATTTTTGAGGCTTTTAAAAGATATTTTGTTGATTCTATGATACTCAGGACATGTTATTCACTGCACTCACTGATTTAATACACAGATAAATCCAGCAAATAGTCATGATTTCTATTAATAAAAATGATCCTTACAGGATCCTTAGCGCATTCCTGGTGCCATCCTGCCAAGATCAACAAGAGAATGATATTCTTTATGCAACCAAGCACACTTTGAATTTGTTCATTTCTGGAATATCCTGTATAAGGTGGAGTATGATCAGTCAAGAATAACTACAGTGACCATGACTGTGAAGAGTCTGGAGCCCACAGCACATGAGGGGTCCCTGGAACAACTGAGGAAGCTGAGCCTGGAAAAGCAAAGGCGCCAGATACAGTGACACTGCCTTCCTAGGTCAAAAGATACTTACCTCCTCTCCCCCTGCCCTGTTGTTACTTTGATGACTAAGTTGTACCTGACCCAACCCGTGGTCTTTTCAGTCACCTCATATACATATAACAGCTCAACAATGAAACAGTGAAATTAGAGGGTCAGCCATAATGAGGGACACTCTCAAAGAGATGGAATGAAACACTACAAACTATTATGGGCTCAAGCTTACCATAAGGATGACAGAGGACAGACAACATTTCCTTCTGTTGGACTCAGAGTTACCATGAAGCAGAGCACATTCAATGGCAACTGACAGCAATGGTTTGTCCCATGGCTCACTTACAACATTTCCTCATCTGTTCTTCATCTCCCTCGAGTCTACAAAGCAATGACATTAAACTAGTTTGTAACTGGAATTCTTTTTTCATTATCCATTTAGATATGAAGAAATGTCACCTGCAGCAAATGTGGAAGTGCCAAAGCGGTAAATACATGGATGTTCCTGACAAGGAAGAATCGCCACTAGCTCCTAGTGGATGGTGTTACAAATAGTAGTTGGGAAAGGAATTGACTCTCTGAACAAGAAATGTTGTCAAGTGTGATTTTTGCC
>NW_006923832.1:12718-13961 GCF_000298275.1 Orycteropus afer afer
TGTGTGTGTGTGTGTGATGTATTGTTCAGTTGCCAAAGCTGTCCCTTCAATTTGTGATCTTCAAATCATAACCATTCCAGTGAGTAGACAGTATTAGAACATACAACCTTAACTTTTTCCATTAAATTCTTAAATTCAGTGCTCAACTACAGAATTTTCTAAAATGCTGTTAAAGCAACATGGTTTTACTTGATGTTAACATGTACGATATTTTTAAAATGCATTTTTTTGTATCTCCAGTCAAAAAAAGGTGGGAAGCACTAAGTTAAACAAAGTCTCTCTCTCTTTTTATTTAATTTTAGAATTTCTATCACCCTTTGATATAGTGAGATCCTTGTACATCTACAAATTCCAAACTTCCTCTTGGCTATAGATTGGGACATTAACCAGGAAGACAGGCTGCAGGACAATTTCTCCTGGTCGTGGGTTCCATATCAATGACATAAGTGCAGGACACCTACTTACATTTCATATTTCACCCATAGAAAAGCTTTAAAGTAATACCACAACTGCTACATAGAAATGGACAAAGAAAGGCCAGGGTCCTTTGGTCCAGTTATAAAAATACTGTGCTGGGAAAAATGCAAAGATAAGCATGTTGATTAAAGATAATAATAAGTACCAAGTTTCATGCCTGTATGATGGAGGAAGAATAGTGCAAGGCCATGTGGGGACAATGACCCCCAATAATTAGCTTAATGAATAGAGAAAGTTGGTCACTAGGGTATTTGATGATTCACATGGTGCACAGACAAGGAGTGAGAATTGGCACATTAGTGTCACTGGCAATGGTAGTAGCATTCATTTAATTAAATGACCTTCTATGTCAATGGGAGCTCTGGTGGCATAGTGACTAAGGCATTTGACTGCTAACCAGAAAGCTGGAGGTTCAAACCCATCAGCTATCCCTCAGAAGGAAGGTTGGGCAATCTACTTCCGTAGTGATACCGCCTCAGAAACCCAAAGAGGGGTCACTATGAGTCAGATCTGATCCACAACAGTCCATTGCATAGTGTTGTTTGCATTATATGTCAGTAGTGTTATTTAATATGAAATTTTTTGTGTTAAAGATCACAGAATGAAACAAGAAGCCCCATGCTTCAAAGCAGTGCCCGCAAGAGTTTTTGGAAGACTTTTCTATTTTGTTTCATTACACTTTTCAGTGAAGAAGCACATATATAATTAGGCTTACTAATTACTTAAAGGGATGCTGTAATCTGTGTTTAATTAAAATAAAGATGTT
>NW_006923832.1:14551-16025 GCF_000298275.1 Orycteropus afer afer
CTTAGTTGAATTATACTCAGAGAATGTAATGTACAGCATGGGTCATAAAAAGTGCATCCAGTCTACATCTCTGTACAAAACTCTCAGGTGAAAAACAAAATGACACAGTAATTTGAATTTTAAATGTCTTGGAAACATGGTTTTTCTCCTACAAGCTAATAGAATTTATTCTATTCCAGAAAAAAGGAGAGGGAAAAAAGGAAAAGAAGGGAGAGAAAAAGAAGGAAGAGAAGGAGAGGAGGATAAGGGAGAGGATAGGGGAGGCAAGGAGAAGAGAAGATGGCAATGACTCAGACAGGAAAATGAAAAATGTGAATTATCCAGGGCAATGAACCTGGTCCTAGAGAAATGCACTGCCCATTCAGATGTGGTCGTTTGCTTTCAGTTATTTGTTTTTTAAACTGATCCCAAATGTCATCTGTAATCTTTCTCTACTTTAGGTATAAATCATTGATAACACTGATAGCCCTGATGGGTCTACTTTATTCAATTAATTGAGTTCCTTGATGCATTTCCAACTGCTCAGACTCACAAGGGAGATTGAATTGCATGATGCACAAGTTTGCATGCTGATTCCTCTAATTACCCGGCTTTAATGCAGTTGTTGGTTAAAAGTCACAAATGTATTTCATTTCACAAATGCTTCTTTCTCCACAAACAAAGCCCTGGCGGTATGCTTTTAGAGGTGGAGATGGATCGCTTCTTCAGCATTACCTAATCTGATAAAGTGCAGCCAGATGATTCAAAGTGAAAGTCCAGATGCAGAAAAAATACTTTAAAATTTCCAGAGTACTTTTTAAAAATCTTACTGACTACCCTACCATGCTGCCTCATGGCAAGCTTATTGCACGTGTGAATTAACATAAACTGGTGATGAGATTAACTGAATGAATAGAGCTAGATCCCATTTCCAAGTGTGTAAGTTAGATTTTCTGATAATCTAGGGATAGTGCAGGGTTTAAAATCACCAAGGGTATGTGTCATGGTTGCACCCTTTCATCATATTTATTCAATCTCTAGGCTGAGAAAATAATCCAAGAAACTGGAGTATGAAGAAGAACACCACATGAGGATTGGAGGAAGACTCATTAACAACCTGCAGTATGCAGATGACACAACCTTGCTTGTTGAAAGGAAGAGGACTTGAAGCACTTACTTATGAAAATTAAAAACTACAGTCTTCAGTATGAATTACACCTCATCATAAAGAAAACGAAACTTGTCACAACTGGACCAATAAGCAATATCATGATAAATGGAGAAAAGATGGAAGTTGCCAAAGATTTCATGTATTTGGGTTCACAGTCAACACCAGTGGAAGCAGCTGTTAAGAAATCAGAAGTCGTATTTCACTAGGTGATTCTGCTGAAGAAGACTTCCTTAAAATGTTAAAGGGCAAATATATCACTTTGAAGACTAAGGTGTACCTAACTCAAGCCATGGTATTTTCAATTGCTTCATTTGCATGTGAAAG
>NW_006923832.1:17085-18213 GCF_000298275.1 Orycteropus afer afer
CAAGCAATCTATACATTCAATGCAATCCCAATCCAGATCTCATCAACATTCTTTAGGGATATGGAAAAATCAGTCACTAACTTTATATGGAAAGGAAAGAGACCTCAGATAAGCAAAGCACTATTGAAGAAGAACAAAGTAGGAGGTCTAACACTGTCAGATCTCAAAACCTTCTATACAGCCACAGTATTCAAAACTGCTTGGTATTGGTTCAATGACAGATACATAGACCAATGGAATAGAATTGAGAACCCAGAAATAGATCTATCAACCTGTGGTCAGTTGTTCTTTGACAAAGGGCTGAAATCCATTAAATGGGAAAGACAATGTTTGTTTAATAAATGGTGCTGGCAAAACTGGAGATCCATTTGCAGAAAAATTAAACAAGATCTGTACCTCACACCATACACAAAAATAAACTCCAAATGGATCAAAGACTTAAATGTGAAACCTAAAACTATAGAGTTCCTCAAGGAAAAACTAGGGGCAAATTTAGTGGCCCTAATATATGGCATAAATAGACTATCAAGCATAACCCAAAATGCACAAACAGTAGAAGAGAAACCAGATGATTGGGACCTTCTAAAAATTAAATTTTTATGTACTTCCAAAGACTTCTCCAAAGAGTCAAAAGAGAACCTACAGATTGGGGAAAAAATATTTGGTAATGACATATCTGACAAGGGACTTATCTCTAGAATTTATAGAAAACTCCAACACCTCAATAATGAAAAGACAAACAATCCAATTAAAAAATTGGCAGAAGACATGAATAGACACTTCACTGAGGAAGATGTTCAAGTGACCAACAAATATGAAGAAATACTCATGATCATTAGCCATTAGAGAGATGCAAATCAAAACAACAATGAGATACCATCTTGTTCCAGCACTAGTAGCAAAGTTCAACAAGGCATAAAGTAACAAATGCGGGAGAGGATGTGGAGAGACTGGGACTGTCATACACTGCTGGTGGGACTGTAAAATGATACAACCATTGTGGAAAGCTGTATGGAGATTCCTTCAAAAGTGGGAACTAGAAATGCCATTTGACCCAGCTATTCCATTACTAGGTATATATCTTAAAGAAGTGAGAGCCATGACAAGAACAGACATATGCACACCCAT
>NW_006923832.1:18420-19469 GCF_000298275.1 Orycteropus afer afer
ATGAACTTGGAGGACATTATGCTGAGTGAAATAAGTCAATCACAAAAGGACAAATATTATCTTAGTCCATTATTGTAAAAGTCAAGGAAACGTTTATCTATGGAAGGAATTTTTCTCTGTTGGTTACCAGAGGTGGGAGGGGAGGGGAGGGAATGCTGTTAGATAGATAGAAATAAGTATGGATTTGGGTGAAGAGAAAGGCAATGTACCAAATCTGAGTGATCAATATGGTGGCATTGAGAAAGAGAAAGACATAGAGAGGTACATGGGAGGTACAAACAACAAAGATGAACCCTTTTGCACATACAGCACTGTGTTGTCAGAGGGCAAACATGGGTATACGGGTGGATAGATGGGTGAACAGGCTGAACTATTAGGTATGTCTATGAAGCAGTGAGTGTACTCAAGACCATGTATAGGGTTGGCAGACAATGGTCCTATAAGTTTACGTATATGATCTGAATTCTCAGGTGTATAGTACAGCTGACAAGGGACAAGATTGTAGTCACTGCTTGGTCACAGCCAGCTACCCAGAGGGACCAAGTAGTTGGACTTGTGGGCTCAATTGACACAACATACTACACAAAACATCTTTCCATCTTCTTCTTTGGCAAGTAGTGACTGGGATCTTAAAAGCTTACAAGCAGCCATCTAGATGCAGTGATGTGTCTCTCCTCATCCAGAGCAAAGAAGAATGAAGAAAACCAAAAATTCATGGAAACAATTAGTCCTAATGACTGGTACACCATCCGATCTGCAGCCTATATGACTATGAGACCAGAAGAACTAGATGGTGCCAGGCTACTACTGTCAACCACTTGTAAGGGGATCTATGCAGGAGATCCTGGATAGAGATGGAGAACAATATGGAACAAAACTCAAAATCATTTAAAAAAAAAAAAAGGGAGGGGGCGCCAGTTTTGCTAGTCTGATAGAGCCCATTGGAACCACTGAGACTATGGCCCCTAGCTGCCCTTCAGGTCTGGAATTGAAACCATGCCTGTGGCTTCCAGCCAATGATAGACAGGTATATGAGTTGAACATTTACC
>NW_006923833.1:0-911 GCF_000298275.1 Orycteropus afer afer
GAGAAAGACTGGGTAAGAGAAGAAATCAAAATGGAAATTTGAAAATTCCTTGAATCAAATGAGAATGAAAACACAGCATACCAAAATCTTTGGGACACAGCAAAAGCAGTGATCAAAGACCAATTTGTAGCAATACATGCCATCAAAAGAGAAGGAAGAGCCAAAATCAACACTTTAAACCAACATTTCCAACAATTAGAAAAGATCAGCAAGAAAAGCCCTCAGTCACCAGAAGAAAGGAAATAATCAAGATTCACGCAGAAATCAATGAAACAGAAAATAGAAGGGCAATAGAAAAAAATCAATAGGACCAGAAGTTGATTTTTTGAAAAGTTTAATAAAATTGATAAACCACTGGCAAATTTAACAAAGGAAAAGAAGGAGAAAATACAAATAACATGAATAAGAAATGAAATGGGTGACATCACAACAGAACCAACTGAAATCAAAAGGATAGTATCAGAATACTATGAAGAACTATACTCCAAAAAATTTGAAAATCTGGAAGAAATGGACAGATTTCTAGAAACACACCATTTGCCTAAACTAACACAGACTGATGTGGAAAAGTTGAACAGGGCCATCACAAAAGAAGAAATTAAACAGGTCATCAAAAGTTACCAACTAAAAAAAGTCCTGGCCCAGATGTTTCTACCAGAGAATTCTACAAAACATTCAGAGAAGAACTAATACCAATCCTACTCAAAGTATTCCAAAACACAGATAAGGATGGAATCCTCCCTAACTCATTTTATGAAGCAAGCACAACCTTGTTACCAAAACCAGGCAAAGACATCACTCAAAAGGAAAACTACAAACAAATATCCCTCATGAATATAGATGCAAAAATCTTCAACAAAATCCTAGCCAATAGACTCCAACAACGTATCAAGAAAATCATTCATTATGAC
>NW_006923833.1:2841-3967 GCF_000298275.1 Orycteropus afer afer
GGATGTAAGATCAACATCCAAAAATCAGTTGGATTCCTCTACACCAGCAAAGAGATTGCTGAAAAAGAAATAAGGCAATCAATACTCTTGACAATAGCTACCAAAAAAAAAATAAAATACTTGGGAATAAATCTTACCAGGGACACAAAAGACCTCTACAAAGAAAACTATAAAAAACTACTTCAAGAAACAAAAAAAGAACTACATAAATGGAAGAACATAACATGCTCATGGATAGGAAGATTGAACATTGTGAAAATGTCAGTTCTACCCAAAGCAATCTATATATTCAATGTAATCCCAATCCAGAACCCATCAACATTCTTTAGGGATATGGAAAAACCATTCACTAACTTTATATGGAAAGGAAAGAGACCTCGGATAAGCAAAGAACTGTTGAAGAAGAAGAACAAAGTTGGACGTCTCACATTTCCAGATCTCAAAACCTACTATATACCACTGTAGTCAAAACTGTCTGGTATTGGTTCAATGACAGGTACATAGACCAATGGAATAGAATTGAGAATCCAGAAATAGATCAATCGACCTATGATCAGCTGATTTTTGACAAAAGGCCAAAATCCATTAAATGGAGAAAAGAATGTTTGTTTAATAAATGGTGCTGGCAATACTGGAGATCCATTTTCAGAAAAATGAAACAAGATTTGTACCTCACACCATACACACAAATGAACACCAGATGGATCAAAGACTTTAATGTGAAACCCAAAATTATAGAGTTCCTCAAGGAAAAACTTGGGGCAAATTTAAGGGTTGTAATATATGGATTAAATACACTATCAAGCATAACTCAAAATACACAAACAGCAGAAGAGAAACCAGATGACTGGGACCTTCTAAAGATTAAATTTTTGTGTGCCTCCAAAGACTTCTCCAAAAGAGTCAAAAGAGAACCTATAGATTGGGAAAAAATATTTGGTAATGACATATCTGACAAGGGACATATCTCTAGAATTTATGGAAAACTCCAACATCTCAACAACAAAAAGACAAACAATCCAATTAAAAAAATGGGCAGAAGACATGAATAGACACTTCACCAAGGAGGATATTCAAGCGGCCAACAAACATATGAAGAAATGCTCATGATCACTAGCTATTAGAG
>NW_006923833.1:5718-8398 GCF_000298275.1 Orycteropus afer afer
AGAGATAAGTTTTGATTTGGGTGAAGAAAAGGGCAATGTACCAAATGTGAGTGATCAATATAGTGACATTGAGGAAGAGAAAGACATAGAGAGGTATGTGGGAAGTACAGACAACAAAGATGAACCCTTTTGCACATATAGCATGGCGTGGTCAGTGAAGGCAAACATGGGTATATAGGTGGATAGATGCGTAGACAGGCTGAAATATTAGATATGTATATGAAGTGGAGAGTGCACCCAACAACATGTATAGGGTTGGCAGTGAACAAATAACCTTATGTGTATGATCTGAATTCCCAGGTGTATAATGGGGCTGACAAGGGGCAAGGTTTTCGTCACTGCTTGGCCACAGCCAGCTACTCAGAGGGATTGAGTCGTTGAACCTGTGGGCTTGGGACCATAGTCTCAGAGGACATCAAGCTTAATTGGCATAACATACTACACAAAGCATTGTTCCATCTTCTACTGTGGTGACTAGCGACTGAGATCTTAAAAGCTTGCAAGCTGCCATCTAGGTGCAACGATGGGTCTCTCCTCATCCAGAGCAAAAAGAAGAATGAAGAAAACCAAAATTCATGGAAACAATTAGCCCTAGCAACTGGTACACCATCTGATCTGCAGCCTATATGACTATGAGACCGGAAGAAATAGATGGTGCTCAGCTACTACTGTCAATCACTTGGAAGAGGATCTTTGTAGATCCTGGTTAGCAGGGGGAACAATGTGGAACAAAACTCAAAATCATTTGGAAAAAAAAAAAGTGGGGAACAGGTTTGTTGGCCCAATCAAGCCTGGTGGACCCACTGAGACTATGTCCCCCAACTGCTCTTCAGGTCTGGGATTGAACGCATACCTGTGGCTTCCAGTCAAACAAAAGACAGGCATATGAGTTGAACATCTACCTGAGATAGATACACTCCTTGGAGAGAACAATCATGGGAGAAAGAAGGGCTGCTAAGGCACAGGGAGACAGCTCAGGGGGTAGGAATGCATGGAGGGATGGACACAGGGACTAGGTAACTATCGGGAGGAGGTGGGAGGGGAGATATTGCATTGTGCATTATGGTCAATGTCATGAGACAAAGTGTATGTGATCTGCTGTATGGAAAGTGTATTTACTCTTTAAATTTTCACCCAAATCACAATTAAAAAAAAAAAAAAAAAAAAGACTGTCTTACTCTTAGGAGTCATCTCTTCCCCGGTCAAATTTTGAGTGTCTTCTGGCCTGATGGGCTCACCTTCCAGCACTATGTTGGACAATGTTTCAGGGCTGTTCATAAAATTTTCCAGTAATATATCAGACAGTGTTTCACTGCCATTCATAAAGTTTCACTGGCCAATTGTTTGAGAAGTGGATGGCCTTTTCCTTCTGCTGAGCCTGTTTAACCCTGGAAGCTCTGCTGAAACCTGTCCAACATAGGTAACCCTGCTTGCATTTTGCAACTTGGTGGCATAGCCACCAGCCTGAAAGTAACACATAAGCCACCACAGCATGATAAACTGACAGACAAGTGTGTCTTCCTTCGTTGTTCCTAACCCCTCTGCACTTTCCTACCTCAGGCCCCAGCCTTAATATAGAGCCAAGCAAAAGCAACCTTTAAGCCCCCGGCCCATCTACCTCAGGTCCTGGCCTTAATAAAGAGCCACACTCAAGTGAAAAGCAGCCTCCAAGCCCCGGGCTTTAAAATTAGGTCATTGTATTTGATACGTGAATTTTTGCAATTTTAAAATTCCCTTTCTCTACTTATGGCACTATATGCATGTACTATGTTGTTGTTGCTGTTGTTATGTGCCATCGAGTTGGACCCGACTCATAGCGACTCCTCCTTGGGATTCCAAGGGAGTATCACTACAGAAGTAGATTGCCCAACCTTCCTTCTGAAGAGTGGCTGGTGGGTTAGAGCCAAGTGTCTTAGGCACTACACTACCAGAGATCCCCCATGCATGTACTGTAGAATATGCATGTTTAGAATCCGTGTTTATATTAATTCTCTTATACATTGCTATTTGTTGGGACTTCTGGTGGCATAGTGCTTAAGGCATTTGACTGCTAACCTGAAGGCAGGTGGTTCAAACCCACCAGCCATTCCCCAGAAGGAAGGTTGGGCAATGTAATCTAATCTAAAGAGGGGTCACTATGAGTCAGACCCGACTCAATGGCTGTGAGTTTGGTTTTGTTTTTGGTTGCTAATTGTTAAGTCTCTGACAAGTGTGATAATTTCAGCATTCTGGGCCAAGGAACTGGCTGGGAGAGTTTAAGCCTCAACCATATTGTGTAGGTTTACCAAGGCTTAACCAGATTTGTGAATGCCCTGTTCCATAAAACTACTCTCATCAGTGAGACACTCCCCATCTACATTATCAAGTGGCATGTCTTTTAAACAGGCCTGCTGGGGTACACATATTCTATAGTCTCTGTAGAAGCATATGTTAATTCTCCTTGGTTTGAGGAAGGCAAAATGTAGCAGGGTTAAGGGTCTGGCAGGTTTTCAAGGTTACCTCTGTTGAGTCCAGTAAGATGATTCGGTACTAGGTCATTCTTCCCCCAGAAAGCCAACTCCTCCCTTTAGCCTCAAGTATGGTTATTCTTTAGCATTGCATAGTATTCCATTGTGTGTATGTACCATAGTTTGGTTATCCATTCCTCAGTTGATGGACACCTAGGTTGTTTCCATCTTTT
>NW_006923833.1:10163-10749 GCF_000298275.1 Orycteropus afer afer
GAGGATTTTTGTTTTCTTTATATTGAGACGTAATCCATACTGCAGACTGTATTCTTCAACCTTCATCAGTAGGTGCCTTAAGTCATCCTCACTTGTGGAACTGGAGAACACAAACAGCAGTCACTATGGTACATTATAAAGAAAATCCAGGATCCTAGATTTTCTTTATAATGTACCATAGTGACTGCTGTTTGTTTTCTCCAGTTCCACAAGTTTTCACTTTCTTGAGAATAATGATAATCGGTGTTTATATAAAAATGCTCTAGAGCCTGAGTATAAAAGCCTAATGCTTTCTGGCCATCCCTCATTCCTGATCTTTGTTGATGTTTCAGATAGAGACAGCTTGCTTTTCAAGAAATGTGGTCTCTTTCCTAGTCGATTAATCCTTCCCACTGCAGGCCCTCTTCTGGGTTTCTAGTACTTGGTCCTAGTAAGAGCTCTGTTTCCTGTTTCCAGTCCACTTAAATAAACCACACCTACCCCCAAATTTGGAATACCCAATTACAAGACTGGTACCATAGTGCCTAAGGCATTTGACTGCTAACCAGAAGGGTGGTGGTTCAAACCCACCAGCCACTCCTCAGAA
>NW_006923833.1:11134-16586 GCF_000298275.1 Orycteropus afer afer
TTGACTGCTAACCAGAAGGCTGGTGGTTCAAACCCACCAGCCACTCCTTGGAAGGAAGGTTGGGCAATCTACTTCCATAGTGATACTGCCTTGGCAACTCAAGGAGGGGTCGCTATGAGTCGGGTCCGAGTCTACGGCACATAACAACAACAACAACAACAACTGGAGGCAGGGACTCACCATGCCCTAAGGGCACTGAATCATGTTATCTAGGGGGCCCCTTTTCCCATGGAAAAATTCCTTAATTTCCTCTG
Source organism: Orycteropus afer afer (assembly GCF_000298275.1). NCBI lineage: Eukaryota > Metazoa > Chordata > Mammalia > Tubulidentata > Orycteropodidae > Orycteropus > Orycteropus afer. The sequence goes on from NW_006923833.1 coordinate 11,389, forward strand.
ATTGTGGTGCTGGGACTTAATGGGAGTCCCTTCATGGCTGTCATTTTTCTGATGCCACACAAAAAGGGGTCTACTGCTTGTACTCTGTTAAGAATAACTCAAAGGCAAGCAGATTCGAATTTTCAGCTAGCTTTTATTATTTGTGGCAAATAAGGAGACAGAGGGAATATTTTCCCAAGGCTCTGTTTCCCTGAACAAAAGCAGTTGGGGGAAGTTATAAAGCCTACGGGAAAGTGGGGAGGTGTGTATATACTTTTGGGGAGGTGTCATATATTATTCATAAGGGGCAAGGTTATAGCCTAGTATGGAAGTGGCTAATGGACCCCTCCTTCTGAAATGGGTCTGTGTAGCACAAATGACTTAGTTCCAGTGACTTTTTGTTGCTTGACATGAGTCTCAATGTTCTGAGGTCAGCAAAAGAGTAGAAGTGTGTTCTTTTCACATGCTTCTGAATCTGGCTGGAACCAGGTCAGAGTTAATTGCTACAAAGGAAAGGTCAGCAGGCGATGGGATGGGTGTTTCTTTCTTGTTGGCTGATTAGACACATCTTGGAGCTTATTTACTGCCCATGGTGCCCGTAGGTCCCATCCCTAGGAGTAATACGAGGCTTCTTCTTCTTTTTTTTCTCTCTTATTTAACTGCCCTCAAGTTTAGAAGTTTTCTTACCTACTGGCTTCACTCTTCCTCCCCTCAGTACTCTCCCTCCTGTCTCAGGGTACTCTATTTTCCTGCAATGTCTCATAGAACTCACACAGCCATGCAGGCTGGCCAATCCCAAACACATGTGTCAGTCATCAGTCTGGAGGATTCTCCTCACTCATGTGGTTGCGGGGGCTGATGAACCCAAATTTGCAGATCAGATAACTGGCTGCTGTCTTAAGTCTCAGGAACTAGGGATGAGATGATGATGAGCCAGATGTAGGATTCAGAGCAAGAGAGAGTGAACTTTGCCAGACATTCACATATATACTGTTAAGTAAAACAAGGGTGGTGACTTAAGTCACATTCTCTAGCAAGGCAGGACTCAAGATACATCTCATCCTAAACAGACATTGTTGTTGTTGCTGTTGTTAGGTGCCATCGAGTCAGCCCTGACTCATAGCTACCCTATGCACAACAGAATGAAACACTGCCCGGTCCTGTGCCAGCCTCACAATCCTTGACATACCTAAGCCCATCATTGCAGCCACTGTGTCAATCCATCTCACTGAGGGCCTTCCTCTTTTTCATTGACCCTCCACTTTACTAAGCATGATAAAGCACTCCAGGGAATGGTCCCTTCTAACAACATGACCAAAGTAGATGAGATGAAGTCTGGCCATTCTAGCTTCCAAACAGCATTTTGTCTGCACTTCCTCCAGGACAGATTTGTTTTTTCTTCTGATAGTCCATGATACTTTCAGTATTTTTCACCAACACCACAACTCAAAAGCATCAACTCTTCTTTGGCCTTCCTTATTCATTGTCCAGCTTTCACATGCTTAGAAGGTGATTGAAAATATCACGGCTTGGGTTAGGCACACCTTAGTCTTCAAAGAAACATTTTTGCCCTACAGCACTTGAAAGAAATATTTTGCAGCAGATTTGCCCAGTGCAATATGTCATCTGATTTCTTGACTGCTGCTTCCATTGGTGTTGATTGTGGAACCAAGTAATATGAAATCTTTGACAACTTCAATCTTTTCTCCATTTATCCCTATGCTGTTTATTGGTCCATCTGTAAGGATTTTCATTTTCTTTATGAAGAGGTGTAATCCCTACTCCAGACTGTAGTCATTAGTAAGTGCTTCAAGTCATCATCACTTTCAACAATCAAAGTTGTGTCATCTGCATATCGCAGGTTAATGAGTCTTCCTTCAGTCCCGATGTCACATTCTTCTTCATATAGTCCAGCTCTCTGATTATTTGTTCAGCATACAGAGTGAATAAGTATGGTGAAAGGATACAACCTGGAGCACTCCTTTAATGATTTTAAACCATGCAGTATCCCCTTGCTGTGTTCAAACAACAGTCTCTTCATCTCTGTACAGGTTCCTCATGATTACAATTAAGTGTTCTGGATTTCCCATACTTCTCAATGTTATCCATAATTTGTTATGATCCACATAGTCAAATATCTTTGTATAGTCAATAAAACACAAGTAGACATGTTTGCTTTAACCAAGATCCACCCAACATTAGCAGTGATGTCCTTCATTACATATCCTATTCTGAATCCATTTTGCATTTCCAGAAACTTCCTGTTAATATACTACTGTAATCATTTTAAAATTATCTTCAGTAAGATTTTACTTGTGTGTGATATTAATGATATTGTTTTGTAATTTCCACATTCTAGCTTATTTCCACATTGTAGCTTATTTACAAGGATCACCTTTCTTTGGAATGGGTACAAATATGCACCTTTTCCAGTCAATTGGCCAGGTAGCTGTTTTCCAAATTTCTTGGCATAGATAAGTAAGTGTCTCCAGCGCAGCATCCACTTGTTGAAACATTTCAATTGGTATTCCATCAATTTCAGGAGGCTTGTTTTTCATCAATTCCTTCAGTGTATATTGAACTTCTTCCTTCAATACCATCAGTTCTTGACCACATGCGACCTCCTGAAACAGATGAACATTGACCAATTCTTTTCGGTACAGTGACTCTTGTATTCCTTCCATCTTCTTTGATGTTTCCTTAATCATTCACTATTTTACCCATAAAATCTTTCAACATTCTTTCAGCTTGAGAAATGCTGAGCGTGTTCTTCCCTTTTGGTTTTCTAACTCCATGTCTTTGTGTATTTCATTATAATAATTGACTTTGTCTTCTCGAGGTGCTCTTTGAAATCTTCTGTTCATCTCTTTTATCTTGTCATTTCTTCCATTTGCTTTAGCTACTCTCCATTCAAGAGAGAGTTTCTTTCTCTTCTGAATCCATTTTGGTCTATGATTTACAATAGATCAAAAAATGAAGGACAATGGGACAATGATTCTGTCTTTTTCTCTACTCAGCCCCCAGAAGTGAATTTCTTAGGTGACTAAGAATTTGTTTAACACATGTGCATTGAGTCATTTCTTCCCACTGTTGATGGAAAATCTGGGACATTGAGTGTTCTTCCAATTTTTCATGATTAAAAATAGTATGGGATGAACAATGTTATCCAGTACATTTGGTCACATTTCTGATTTCTTACTTAAATTAGATTACTAGAAAATTCATACCAACATAAATAGTGCCATTTGGCATTTTGTAATATAAGCAGTATATATTATCATACAGAATAAAAATTCCCATTACTGTATATGTATAATTTTCTACTCTTTACTTACCTCTTAGAAACTTTTAAAGTGGTATAAGTGCTCTTTAAAAGTAGCTTCTTAATGGATGCATAAAATTCATTTAAATGTTTGCACTATGACTTATTTGTTGTTGTTGTTGTTATGTGCCGTCGAGTCAGACCCGACTCATAGCGACCCCTCCTTGGGTTTCCGAGGCAGTATCACTATGGAAGTAGATTGCCCAACCTTCCTTCCGAGGAGCAGCTGGTGGGTTTGAACCGCCAACCTTCTGGTTTGCAGTCAAGTGCCTTAGGCACTACGCTACCAGAACTCCCAGGCAATCAAGATACATGCTGATCTTTAGAGTGGTTCATATTTTTATTGGTATGTTAAATTTTGGCCACTCTTTTAATTGTTTTCTTAGAGCAGCAAGAGGAGAATTTTTAGGTAAACAAGCTAAACTATTAGTATTACTATTGATATATATTATCAATTTCTTTTCCAGAAAAGTTGGACAAATGTAGACTAGTAGCAATTGAATGAGGATACTTTTTCAGCTAACATTGAGTACTGTCATGTCAAAAAGTCACTAAACTATTTTTGTTTGTTCTAGAGTGCCTACTTGTTGCAGTTTGCATATTGCATTTCTTTGATTACTACTGTAGCCAAATATTTATTTATTTACTTATCAGTCAATTTGTTTTTCTTTTCCTATAATTTATTTTATTCTTGGATTTTGTTTAGTTTTATATCAGGCTTTTTGTGTTCTCAGATCAATTTAAAAAGCTTTTCTGTACCATCCCTTTTATTCATTTCATGTAAATACCACCTCCAATCCTCAACTTTTTGAGAGTGATTAGAGAGTGTTTTGAGATTAGAGAGTGTTTTGGCATGAAGGAATTTTGCATTATTTTTTATAGAGTAGGCAAATGCATCAACTTTTCCCTGATGCTCTTTCAAGCCATTTGGAAGTGAAGGAAAGAAGACAGTGGTATAGCTTGAAGGAAAAAGAGTTCACTGAAGTTTTTCTTTTTTAAACCATTTATTTTTTTCTTTCTTCCTTTTTTCCTTCCCTCTTTTCTTCTCTGTCTCCCTTCTTCTCTTCCCTTTTCCCTTATTTTTTTCTCTATTTTTTAAGGTGCTAAAACCTAAAAATTTTTGTAGATGAAATAGCAGATTTGAAGTGAAAAGAGACCAGAGATATAGAAAAAGGTGTATTTCCTGAAGCAGTGTGCCATATGAAATAAGAATGGATGTCATCGGTAATTTAGATTTGGTGTTAAGATAGAACACCAGTTATATTTTAAATCGGTTCTGTAACGACAATTTAATAGCCTGATTCTATTCTTGAGTTTCGGTTCATTAGAGGGCTTGGCTCACAGTGAGTACTAAACATAGTAAGTATTTTTCAGAAGTTGGAGGTTGGAGCCATAGCTGGGATTATATGGTAATCAAGGACTCTTTTCTGTAAATATCTATATTTAGTACTACAATGAGTTTTTATTTATTTGAGGACCATGCCCCTTCAAGCATACATTTCAAAATATGTTTTATTGAGTGAAACAATACATAGAGATAGGTATATCTTACTTCTTTAGCCTTGTGAAATGATGTAATTGTCTCAATTGCTATCCCCTAATGTTTTCTTCAGAAACCAAGAGTGAAAGGAAAAAGCTGCTATTTAGGTTGTGCTTGCCTCCTTGAAGGCAGAGTTATCTGTCTTTCCAGTCAAAGAATCTTGCTTCTTGTTGTTGTTGCTGTTAAGCGCCGTCGAGTCATTTCCGACTCATAGCGACCACATGCACAGCAGAACGAAACACTGCCCAATCCCACGCCAGCTCCACAATCCCTGCTATACTTGAGCCCATCATCGCAGCCACCGTGTCAATCCATCTCGTTGAAAGCCTCCCGCTCTTTTGTTGACCCTCCACCCTA
>NW_006923833.1:18866-21194 GCF_000298275.1 Orycteropus afer afer
TTCCCTGGCCAATTCTTTGAGAAGTGGATGGCCTCTTCCTTCTTCCTAGTCTGTCTCAGTCTATAAACTGGGCTGTTACCTGTGCACCAGGTGCATTTCGCTGGGTTTTAAACACCAGAGGCTTAGCCTCAACACTCATGTCTACTTGTCACCACTGAAGGACAAACCAACAGACAAGTTTGTCTTGCTGTTGGAAACCTCTTGTATCACCCCCACCTGGGTCCCTGTGACTGATTTTTCCTCTGTCTGGCTTCCTGGCTTTTAATCCCCTTTCTCCTGCTCTTCTGTCCTGCTGCTTTGGGCATCCCTGAGTTGTCTCTCCTCACCTGTAACCCTGGGGCTGAGTCTTAGTCTTGCTTAGAGGACTCCAATTCCATTCTGAGGGCAGACTGAACCACTGAGAGAACAATCAGGATTCTTACATGTCAAACCAGGTCATTTAGCAGATTATCCAGGCCTTCTATGATGTGCAGGTAGGATGAGTACAAACTTGCTGAAATAAAGCTTGTATATTCCTGTGGTTATCAAATCAGCCAGCAGGGATGATGGAAATAGTCATCATCTCACAAAAGTAGCTAAAGATGTGTTCACTTTAATTAACCAAACTCACTGCTCCTGAGTCGATTCCTACTCACAGCAACCCCCACTGGGTTTTCAAGGCTATCAATCTTTACAGAATCTTACTGCCTCATCTTTCTTCCGCAGAATAGCTGGTGGCTTTGAACCATCAACCTTTTGATTAGCAGCCAGATACCTTAACCACTACACCATCAGAGCTCCTTATACACTTTAATTAAAGCTATTCCAAATATATTTCACAGTTTTTCCAATGTAAGAAGTACTTTGCAGTCAAGTAATTCAGTAGAAGATTGTTTCCTTGTTTGTTTAACAATTAATTTATTAATCAAGAAAATATAAGAATTGTTGAAGTTGGATTATATAACTACATATAATTTTATTCAATGATATATGAATAGACACATAGAGCAAAAATATAGATTTACATTGATATTCTGTAGTAATCTTATTTGTAGGGAATTAAAACTGACCTTGTTTTTCTCTGGTAGCATAGTGGCTAAGGCACTTGACTGCTAACCAGAAGGCTGGCTGTTCAAACCCACCAGCCACTCCTCGGAAGGAAGGTTGGGCAATCCTACTTCTGTAGTGATACTGCTTCAGAAACCCAAGGAGGGGTCGCTATGAGTCAGGGCTGACTCGATGGCACATAACAACAACAACAACATGTTTTTCAATAGCAATATAATCTAGGTGCCCTGATGGAGCAGTGGTTAACCACTTAGCTGCTAACTGAAAAGCAGTGGTTCGAATCCCTAGCCATTCTGCAGTAGAAAAGACCTGGCAATACACTTCTGTAAAGACTTTAGCCTAGGAAATTTTATGGGAAACCTCAGTCCTATAGGGTCACTATTAGTTGGAATTGACTCAGTAGCTCCTAACAATCTTAAATCAAATAGGATAAATTTTATTCTATTGGAATGAGATAATAAACTAAATTAATCTTTCTGGTTTTGTAATTTTTTGGCCATCTTTATATATATAATTATTTAGATTCAATTTGTTAACATGTTTCTATCCTTTTCTATTAAAGTCTAAGAGGACTGCTTCTAGGATTGAATTATGGTACAACTTGCCAAAATGGAATTTTGGATTATAGTAGTTATCTTGTATATCAAATTATACATATATTTGAATTAAAAAAAAATGTGTAACAGTGATTCTCACCATAATGGGTTGGGGATGGTAAATTAGGAGTCTTTGGGGAGTTCTTTTCTTTTTTTTTGTTTTAAATCAATGCCAGTTCCATCCCTCACGGGTAAAATCAGTACTCCTGAGGGAGAGCCAAGGGCACTGGTATTTTTTTAAAAAAGCTGAGAAAGTGATATTTTTGTGCATTCAGGTTGGGCACCACCAATCTATGATACAATGGTAATTTTTCAATACATGAATTAGTAATTCATGGGGTTCTGGGTAAAATGATAACATTTTAGTATGCTAAATGGACATATTGACATTCTTGTTATGAAGCCATTTAGATCATCTGAGCAGAAGTTCACATTATCCATGACTTCTGCTCTTTTAAATCTTCTAGTGATTTCTCTTATTTCTTTGAAGTCTTTTTTTTTTATTTTTTTAAATTTTATTTTATTTAGATTTGGGTGAAGATTTACAGAGCAAAATCACTCTCGATACAGCAGTTCACATATACTTTGTCTCATGTCATTGACCACAATTTACCACAATGCAACAGCTCCCCTCCAATTTCCTCCCCAAGGTACCACTTCCCAGTGTCCATCCCTCCATACTCTC
>NW_006923834.1:0-607 GCF_000298275.1 Orycteropus afer afer
TCTCTTGAGTGGTGCATTTAATCTGTTAACATTCATTGTAATTATTGATAAGTTTGAATTTGTTGCTGTCATTTTGTTATGTGTTTTTTCATGGTGTCCCTGGTTTCTTTGTTCCATGTGATTTTCTGTGCTGAGCTCGTTATGTTTATGAATCGTGTTATCATTTCCTTTGTTGCTGTTGTTTTAGTATATGCGGAATATTTGTGTTTGTCCTCTTTTTTATTGTCATGTGAAGGTTTATCATTTTTCTTTGAGGTTACCCTATGATTTATAATTTTATTCCCGTATTTAGAACAGTCCATTCTATCTTGCAACTCTCTTAACTTCCTCACCATTCAGAAATTCTGTAACTACACAATCGTTTCCCTCATTTTGTTTGCAGTTGTCCTCACTTGCCAATTACTTGCCAATTGATGTCTTGGTTCTCTGTTTGCAAGCTCATTTTACTTTGGATATGTCCATCCCTGTGGTTTCTGGGTTATGTCACCTTGTGTATTAATGGTCAGTTGTTATTTGCTATTTTTGGTTCTCTGCTCAAAGGACTCCCTTTAGCATCTCTTGTCAGGTTAGTATGGTTTTAACAAATTCCCTTAGTTTCTGCTTATCT
>NW_006923834.1:1760-2587 GCF_000298275.1 Orycteropus afer afer
GCTCAGTAAGTGAAGTTGCAGGAGTTGTGGGTGTATTTGTGTCTTATGGGGACTGTTGCTGTCTCCCACTCAGACTCAAATTATAATTGAATAACCATCAAAAAAGCAAAAGCACATGGACAAAAAACACACCATGTAATCACACAGGAACAATAACCAAAAAAAGAAAAAAGGGGAAAATAAGAAGAAAAAAACAAGCAATATCTGGGGATAGAGCACTAAGAGAAAAAAAGTAGAGATGGAGAATAAAGAAGGGAAAAAAATGGGAAAAATGCAAAAAGAAAAACAAAGAACAGGGTTAATCATGAGAAAAAAAGAGGAAAAAACAAAACAAAACAATAAAAAAACCCACTTATATTAAAAAAAAAAAAAACAATTTCAACCAAGAACAGGGAAAAGAAAAATGCTGAAAGCTAGGACCTGGGAGGGGAAGATTAAGAATAATAGTAAAAAGGACAAAAGTATTAATAGTTGTTTTAAAACAGACAAATACAAGCAAACTAATCACCACGAAAAAGAAAGAGAAAAAGAAAAAAATTAAAATAGAAAAAAAAATCGGTGGAGGACAGGGCTGGGCACCCAGGCTCCGGCTGAACACACAGACTGTGATGGAGTTCCTGTGGGCCCAGAAGGTAGGTGGGAGTGGGGGATGGACACACCTCCGTTCACCAAGTGGATGTGGGGCATAAGAGTAACAAGAGGAATGTGGTGCCTTTTCAGTCTTGCAGGTCCAGAGTGTCCTTGGCGTTGCTGGAATGCAGAACTTGTTCTTAAGCCCCAGAAATCTGTGAGAGTGCTGTCTCTTTAAATATCCAAAATAGTCAAGC
>NW_006923834.1:2687-5256 GCF_000298275.1 Orycteropus afer afer
CAAATTCTTCTAATAGTTGGTGTTTAGTCCACTTCTATATCCTTCCCTTTAAGGCTCAGGGGTCCAAGATTATCTTCTGTGTTTGTGTTAATTGGTTTCCCTTTTCTTTGTTGAAGAGGGTCTGTGCAGTCTTTCTGCCTAGTCTGCCATCTTGCCGGAACCCTATATATCTGCTCCCATGTTTCTACTGCATTATCTTGCTTCTTTGTGTGGACTGTGATGGTCTGTTGTCTCCGAGACATTGTGATGTTGTATTTATATTTAATTGGTGATTGTATGGTGGAGTGATTCACCAAAGATTTTTGTTTTATTTTGTTTTTAGCTGTATCTGAGTAAGCAGAGTACCGTGTTCCTCTATTCACTAGTTCAAAGCACTTATGCACTCACCACCTGTCTCCTGGTGGGTGTGACACAGATTGAGAGTGGCTGCACTGGTCTCTGTTAACTGTTTGTGAAGAGCAATTAAAGGTGAGTCAGGCTCTTACTGGTGGTCATGTATCATTGCCCAGCTTGTGCAGAAGGAGGTGGTGGCTTTCCCTCACCAAGTGGAGTTGCAGCAGTTGTGGGTGTCGTTGGGTCATATGGACACAGCTGCTGTCTCCCACTCAGTTAGACAAAAACAACAATAGAAAAAACATCAAAAAAGTAAAAGCAAGAGGACAAAGAGCACACACTACATAAACACACAGGAACAATCACAAAAAAGAGAAAAAAAAGAAAAGAACAATAAAACAGGAAACCAATAAATGAGATAAAATATTTAAAGAAATACTTTAAAAAGGCAAAAGAAATGTGAACAGAAAAAGAAAAAAAAGCCTGTAATATCTTGGGAGGTGGCAATAAGAGAAAAGAGGTAGAGTAGGAGAATAATGAAGAAAAAAATGGGAAAAATGCAAAAAGAGAAACAAGGAATGGGGAGAACCAGAAGAAAGAAAAAATTGGGAACTAGGAAAAGGGAAGAGAGAAAAAGCTGAAAACTAGAACCTGGGAAGGGAAGAAGAAAGAATAGTAATAACAAGGATGAAAAAAGAAAAAATATATATATAATTTTAAAACAGACAAAAGCAACAAACTAACTAAATAAATAAATAAAAATCTGGGCAGGGCCAAGCACGGCACACAGCCTCTGATGGAATTCCTGTAGGCCCAGAAGCTGGCCAGGAGTGAGGGATGCACACACTTCCGTTCACCAAAAGGGTGTGGGGTATTAGAGTAACAAGGGGAATATCTCTCCTTTCCAGTCCTCAATGTCTGGTATGTCCTTGCTGTCCCTGGCAAGTGAAGCCTATTCCTAGTTCCCTGGAATCTGAGAGAATGCTGTTGCTTTAAATATCCAAAATGGTCGAACAACTTGTAAATATCCAAAATGGCTGCACCCTCTGGACAGCCAAAAGTTCACAGCTCAGCCCATCTCCCTCTTTACTGCTTTTTATTCCCAAGCCTACAGTGCAGTCCTTCTCCGTGCAGCCCCTGGCTAGCAGGGCTGATTTTTAGGTTAATTCTTAAGATTCTAACACCACTTGTCAATATCCAAACTGTCTGTTCTGTCGGGATCGCTAACAGTCTGCAGCTCTGTATGTCTCCTTTGTTGGTGTTTTCATGCAGGCTCTTCTACTAGTTGGAGTTTAGTCCACTTCTATATCCTTCCTTTCAAAGCTCCAGGATTATCCTCTGTATCTGTGTTAATTTGTTCCTCATTTCTTGGTTGAAGATGGTCTTGTAGTTTGTCTGCCTATTCCCCCATTTTAGCAGAACCTCCTGTTGGCCATTTGAATATCCTCTTTGGTGAAGTGTCTGTTCCTGTCCTTTGTCCAGTTTTTGACCTCGTTATTTGTCTTTTTGTTGTTAAGTTGTAGAAGGTTTATATATTTTTTAGATATTAAACCCTTGTCAGTTATATTGTTCCCAAGATATTTTCCCAGTCTGTAGGTGATTTTTACTCTTTTGATAGACATGGGAGCTCTGCTAGTGAAGTGCCTAAGGCACTTGACTGCTAACCAGAAGGCTGGTGGTTCAAACCCACCAGCCACTCCTTGGAAGGAAGGTTGGGCAATCTACTTCCGTAGTGATAACACCTCGGAAACCCAAGGAAGGGTCACTATGAGTCAGATCCGACTTGATGGCAGTGAGTTTGTTTGCTTTGGTTTTGATGGACATAAGTTATTTTACTTTATTCGATCCCACTTATCTATTTTGTTTCCTGCTGCGTTTGTTCTTATGTTTCATAATCTATCACTGAAATAAATTAGGTCTCAAAGTTTTGCTCCTATATTTTCTTCTAATTTTATGGTTTTAGATATAATATGTAGGTCCTTGATCCATTTTCAATTAGTTTTTTTGTATCACATGAGGTATGGAGTATGCTTCATATTTCTGCATGTGGAAATCCAGTTTTTCCAGCACCATTTATTGAAGAGATTATTCCTTCCCCATTTAAAGCATTTTGCTCCCTTGCCAAAAAGCACTGACCATGGATGTTTAGATTTACATCTAGGCTTTCAATTCTATTCCATTGGTCTATGTTTCTATCATTAAACCAGTACCAGGCTGTTCTGATTACTATAGCTGT
>NW_006923834.1:5739-9494 GCF_000298275.1 Orycteropus afer afer
TATTCTCTAAATGTTGGCTAGGGAAGAAAATTAACAAGCTAGGAAAATACAAGAGAATTTTTTATTAATTATTAGCAACTATGCATTGCTAATAATGTTACTTCGTATTCAAGTGGCTCTTGAATCACCCTTATAGTTTAGAAACCTCTCAAAAATGCACATAAAACAATAACCAAGATCACAACACTTAGTCAGCATACTTATGGAAAATCTTACAATAACTGAAATCATGACACTGAGTTAGTACACTTATGGAAAACCTTACCATCAATAGCCACCAATACAGCAGTCCGACCTTTTCTCTCATGTTCAGTCATAGAATCATCTACATCATTACTAATGGTGAGACCATTTCTAATCATCCACTCCCGGTTACCAATGAAGACTTTGTACTGCTGAGCATGAAGAGTATCTGAAAGAAAATATAGACTATTTAGTAAGCTCATTTAATCTTTATAACAATCCCATGAGGCATGTTCTTCCTGTTTAACCTTGCAAAGATACTACATTATATTTTTGGTAGAACACAGCTTACAGTTATTTTCAAATTTTCTAGGAATATATTCTATTCTTTCTTGATTCTGGGCCTTTGTACACATTGCTGTCTCCACAGGGAATATCCTTACCCCTCCTCTTGAAATAGTACACTCAATCATAATCTTTAAGAGCCAGTTTAAATGTTGCTTTCTTAGTGAAGATTTCCCTTTGACCTTCCATAACAATTAAATTAAAAATATTTATTGTGCTTCAGTAGCTGAATGTGGCTAGACAAATATACAACTATGACGACTTGTCTCATTTTTAACTGGTGACTACTTACTTTAAATGGCCCTTAATACTATTTGACTATTCTACTATATTTCCCTAATCCATTCACTCTCTATTCCTTCTAGATGGCTATTTCATATCTTCTCTTATCCTGTGAAATCTCCAATTTTTCCTCCCTTATTCTCATACCAGATAATGACTTTGTTTCCTATTTTACAAAGAAAATAGAAGCAATTGGAAGAGAACTTCTACAAGCTCTCACCATGTCTACCCAACTACATGAGTCTATGTTCATATATTTCCTTCTGTTTTTATGAACTGCCCTTGCTACTGTTTAAGGCTAACCTTTCACTAGATCTCCCTCCTTTTAGCTGTTCGAGAATACCTCTCCAGTAATTCTCTCCTCCCTCCTGCATCATCAAATTTTCTGTCTCTAATGTATTGTTCCTGTCGTTCCCAAAAAACTCACTGCCGTCGAGTTGGATCCAACTCATAGCGACCCCTCCTTGGGTTTCTGAGGCGGTATCACTACAGAAGTAGATCGCCCAATCTTCCTTCTGAAGAGTGGCTAGTGGGTTTGAACCGCCAGCCTTCTGGTTAATAGTCAAATGCCTTAGGCACTACGCTACCAGAGCTCCTCCTGTTGTTGTTAGACACCATCAAGTTGGCTTCAACTCATAGAAACCTTGTGTATAACAGAATGAAATGCTTCCTAGTCCTGTGGCATCCTCACAATTGTTTCTGTGTTTGAGCCCATTCTTGCAGCCACTGTGCCAATCCATTTCATTGAGGGTATTCCTCTTTTTCGCTGACCCTCTCTTTTACTAAGTATGATGACTTCTCCAGCAATTGGTCCCTCCCAATGACATGTCCAAAGTAAGCAAAACAAAGTCTCAACATCCTTGCTTCTAAGATACATTCTATCTGATCTTCTGAAACAAATTTTTGCATTCTTCTGGCAGTCCATGGTATGTTCAATATTCTTCACCAACACCACAATTCTAATGTAGCAATTCTTCTTCAGTTGTCTTATTTTAAAGAACCCTCTCTCAATCTCACCTACCTCTCCAGCTACTGCCCTATTTCTCTGCTATGTACTTTGAGAAGTACATGGCAAAACTGGTCAAAGTGTTATCTCTAATGGCTGTCTCCAATTCATATTTTCCCATGCTCTTATGAATCCATTTGTTTTGGTTACCTAGTACCACTCTGACAGGAATATATCACAAATGTGGATGGCTTGAAGAAACAGGAGTTTATTCTCTTACAGTTTGGAGGCTTTAAGTATGAGTTCAAAGTGCCAGGCTCTAGGGGCTGGGTGAAAGCCCCTCAACCTTGGGCTTCAGCTCTGCCTCTGCTCCCAGCCCTCTGAAGTTGGAGGCTTTTCTTTACTCAGCTGCTGGCTGCTGTGGCTGACAACCCCAAGGTTGATAAGTAAAAAGGCACAGTCCCAATGTTACCAAACCACACAGCAGGCCATTCCATCAAGTCCACTGGAAGTTCCAAGGTCGGCGGAGCATGGCAGGCTGCCGAACAATGACATGGCTACATGCAGGGTTCAAGCATGCCATAAGCTAGAGACTGTTCCCCAAGGCTTCCCCTTATATACAGGAAGCAGACCACAACCCTAAGGCAGCTACTCAGCTGCTCACAGTAGATTCCATCACAGAGTTGATTACCAGTCTCATCATGGGGAATACTATATTCAACTGCCCAGGCACTCAACCAGGCCCAGCCAATTTGACACACAAACTTAACTACCACACAATTCCAACAAACCTTTAGTCTCTACTACTGTAATGAAATGCTTCATGTAGTATACAATAAACTCAACTGTTAATGCTCAGTCTTCACTGCCATAATAGCAGAATTTTACACATTTGTTCAATCCCTCCTTTCTTGAAATATTTTCTTAACTTGGCTTCTCAGATACTACATTGTTAATGATTTACCTTCTCATTGGCCTCTCTTTCTGTCATCTTTGCTGCTGCATCCTCATGTCCCTGGCCTCTTAATTTTGTAGTGCTCCAGGGCTCAGTCTTTTTTCCTCTATCTACTTTCACTCCTTGGTGATCTTATCCATTCCCATGGCATTAAATATTGTCTATAAAAGTACTATTCAAGAGAATTGTCTGTGATGAGAGAAATATTCTGTATCTGCTTTGTTTAATACAGTAGCCATTAACATCATGTTGTTATTGAGCACTCATATGTGCCTAATACTTTTAAAGAGCTGAATTTTAATCTTAGTATAATTTTATTTAAATTTAAAATGGTCTTATGTGGCTAGTGACTACTGTATTAGACAGCACAGACCTATAAGTGCGTGAATCCCAAACATACATCTTCTATCCGAATGATTTCTTTAAATTCCAGATTTGTGTAGCTAATTACCTACTTGATATTTCCATTTATATGACATGTCCACTTGGGTATCTAAGTTGTTGTTGTGATGTGCTGTCAAGTCGGACCTGACTCATAGAGACCCCTCCTTGGGTTTCCGAGGTGGTATCATTACAGAAGTAGATTGCCCAACCTTCCTTCTAAGGAGTGGCTGGTGGGTTTGAACCGCCAGCCTTCTGGTTAGCAGTCAAGTGCCTTAGGCATTACACTACCAGAGCTCCTTGGGTATCTAAGAGGCAGTTAAAATTAATATGTCCAAAACTGAACTCCTGATCTCAACTGCCCCTCCTGTGGTCTTCCCTCTCTTACTGAAATGTTAATTCCATCCTTCTGATTGCTTAAGCCAAAAATGTTGGCATATTTTTGACTACTATTTCTCTCATATCCCATAACCAAATCCACATCCAGAATTTAACCACTTGTCACTACCTCCACTGGTCCAAGTCACAATTGTCTTTAACCTGCATTATTGCAATAGCCCCCTAAATTATCTCCCTGCTTCTGCCCTTGGTAGTTATCAAAATTTATTTTCAACAGAGCAGCCAGAGTAACACTTATAAAATATTAAGTCAGATTCTATCACT
>NW_006923834.1:9594-12853 GCF_000298275.1 Orycteropus afer afer
AGTAAATAAGTAAATAAGTAAGTAAGTAAATAAATAAATAAACAAACAAACAAACAAACAAACAAACCTTCCAATGCCCTTATACAATGCAGGCTCTCACAACCTCTCTGACTTCATCTCTTACTTCTTTCCCACTCGTTTATTCTGCACCAGCCCCACTGGTGTCCTTGCTGTCCTTCAAATAAGCAAAGTATACTACTACCTTAAGGCTTTTATATGTACTATTCCTTCTGCCTGGAATGTCCTTGTCACAGATAATCAGATCGTTTTCTCTCTCACTCTCTTCAAATCTTTGCTCAACTGTCACCATTTTTATGAGATCTACCCTGAACACCCCATATAAAATAAGACTCCCTATTCTCAGCATTTTCTATATCCATTATCCTACTTTCTTTTCCTTCATGTACTATCTTCATCTGACTTACTGTGTTTTCTTGTTTATTTCCTTACTGTCTTATGTTCTCCCACTAGAAAGCAAGCTCCAAGTTGCACAGACTTTGTCTATTTTTCTGATTGCTAATTTTGTAGTGTCTTAAACAGTACATGACACACAGCTTCTCAATACAAGTTGTCAAATGAATTTACTATGTGTCAGTATGCTTGATACTAGATGTTTATAGATGAATTTTAAAAATCACAGTCTAGTAGAAACAGGAAAGAAAATAAATGATGATAATGTAGTGCACTTATCATAATAACACAGATTAAGGAACGTTATGATTCAAAAAGATAAGCAAATATCTCTGCCTGAGTGTGTCAGTCAGTGAAGACAGACTTGAACTATGTCTTGAAAGATGAGTATAATTTCAACAGCTAGATACCAAATGTGGGAAAGGATATTATGTAGGAAAAATAGTAAATGATATAATGTACTAGGCATAAAATGGCACAAAAAGAAGAACTATAAATATTCATATTAATGGAAAATAGAGTACATGTCAGGTAGTGGGAAAAGGCAAGATGAGTGATGCAGGGAAGCAAAAGACAGATCATACTTAGAGGTGAACAAAACAAAAGCACAACATACCAAAACTTATGAGATGCAGTGAAGGCAACACATAAAGAGAAATTTATAGCTGTAAATGTCTACATTAAAAAAGAAACAAGATCTCAAATCAATAATTTAACTCTATACCTTTGGAACTAGAAAAAGAAGAGCAAATTAAGTCCAAAGCTACCAGAAGGCAGGAAATAAAGATTAGAGTGGAGATAAGTAAAATTGAGAGTAGAAAAACAAAAGGGAATCAAAATAGCTGAAAATTGTACTTTGAGAGTACTAAAAAACTAACATATTTTTAGTTAGCCTTACAAGCAAAAAACAAAGAAAGATACAAATAACTAATATTAGAAATAACAGTGGAACAATTACAACTGATACTACGTAAAAAGAGCAGTAACAGCATACTATGAATAACTGTAAACCAACACATTTGACAATCTAAATGGAATGGAAATTCCAAGATATCCCTTGGAATTTTGTTCACACAAACCACATAAATTGACTTTAGAAGAAATACAAAATCTTAACAAACTTACTTAAGAGATTCAATCAGTAATCTAAAACTTCTCAAAAGAGAAAACTCAAGAAGTAGAATCAAATCAATGGAAAACAGAATTAATGAGACTGGAAACAAATACCTCAATACTACTTTGTTAAGGGATCAATCAGAAAAACAAAACAAAGAAAGCCTAAGAATCATGTGGGATACCATCAAGAGGAATAACTGATGTGTAATCAGAATTCCAGAACAGGAAGAGAAAAATAAAACCACAGAAAAAATTGTAGAAGATTTTTTGGAAGAGAATTTCCATAATATGATGAAAATAAGAAGATATCCATTCAAGAAGTTCAACGAACCTCAAACAGATTGACCCCAGAAGAAAATCACCAAAACATATCATAATCAAACTCACCAAAACCAAAGACAAAGAAAGAATCCTGGAAGCAGAATGGGAAAAATGAAAAATTACCTACAAAGGGCAAGCAATGAAACTAAGCTCTGATTTCTCAGCAGAAACCACACAAGCAAGAAGGCAATGGGATGATATATGTAAAACCCTAGGGGGAAAAAGAACTCTGCCAACCAAGAATTATGTATCCAGCAAAACTGTCCCTCAAATATGAGGGTGAAAGTAGGATACCTCGAGATAAGCAGAAATTAAGGGGATCTGTTAAAATCATACCAACCTTACAAGAGATGCAAAAGTGTGTCCTTTAGACAGAGAACCAACAACAGCAGACAACATCCAATGATTAATACACATGATGACATAACCCAGAAAACAACCCTGGTAAAGTGGAATTCAAAGTAAAATTAGCTTACAAGACTATAAACAGGGAATGAGAGACATCAATTGGTAAATGAGGACAACTATAAATCAAAAAGAGGAAATACATAGTGTAGGAGCATAACTTCCAAATGGTGAGGAAGTAAAGATAACTGTGAGATACAGCAGACTGTTCTAAACTTGGGAAGAAAACTATAAATCACAGGGTAACCTCAAAGAAAAATAATGAACCTTTGTATAAAAATAAAAAAGAGGAGAGGCACAAATATTCAGCAAATACTAAAACAACAGCAATTAAGGAAATAATAATAAAATTCATAAACAAAATGAGCCCACCACAGAAAATTACATAGAAGAAAGAAATCAGTAATACCACACACACACCAAAAAAAAAAAAAAAAAAACCCACATAACAAAATGAAAGCAATAAATTTAACTGAACAAGAGGACATAACCATGAGTATTTATGGACCCAGTGAAAAAGACCTAAAATACATAAATCAGACATCAACAGAACTGAAAAGACAAACAGATGAATCCACAGTAACAGTAGGAAACTTTAATATACCACTTTCAATGACAGACAGAACAACTGAAAACTCAACAAAGACCCAACAGAACAAAACAATGTAATCAACCAACTTGACCTTATAGACATCCACAGAGCACTTCACCCAACAGCAGCACAATATTCATTCTTCTCAGAGGAAATGGAACATTCTCCAGGACGCTGATACCATATGTTAGGCTTAAAGCCAGCCTCAATAAAGTTAAAAAGATTGAAACACAGCAAATCATCTTCTCAGATCACAATGCTATACAATAAGAAATATACACTAGGAAGACCAATGGAAAAAGAGCAAACACATGGGAATTGAATGACCACCTCCTTAGAAACAACGGGGTAATAAAGAAAATTAAAAATGAAATTCAAAAATTCTTTGAACCAAATGAGAATGAAAACACAACA
>NW_006923834.1:18202-19156 GCF_000298275.1 Orycteropus afer afer
CCTGATACCAAACCCAGATCAAGACAATACAAGAAAACTACAGACCAACATCCCTTTTGAATACAGAAGCAAAACCTCCAACAAAATACAAGCAAACTGAATCCAAGAGCATGGTAAACAGTTTTCCGTTGCTATCCGAAAGGAGAATATTCCTATGAACCTTTACAGAAATCAAAATGACATAAAGCTAATAAGCAATTACCATTAATTTATATGGGAAAAAACTTTGAGCATTCTCAGATCCAAAAAATAACCTACCAAATGATGCCAAATAACTCATAAAACCTAAAATAACACTAAATATAGTGTTCACAAAGAGCTCTGGTGGCACAGTATGTAAAGCATTGGAAGGCTAACAGAAGGTTGATGGTTCAAGCTCACCAGCTGTGCCATGGGAGGAAGAAGAAATAATCTACTTCCATAAAGATTTACAGCCTTAGAAACCCAATGAGGGTCGCTATGAGTCAGAATAGAATCCATGGCAGTGGGTTTCATTTTTGCTTTTACAGTGTTCACAGACACAGTTCAAGGCTATGGTGTCTAAACACTGACTACTGAGTGTATTACTAGAGAAGGAGATTGATAATGCCACTCTTGCAGCTCGAGGTGTGGAATGCCTCTTTACTGGTCCAATGCAAAATAAATGATTAGTTTCACTTTTGTAAAAATTCAATGGGAAAAGAACAGTCTCCTTGACAAATAGTGCTGGAACAAAAGAATCTCCACACACAAAAGAAGAATTGGATTCTTACCTAGAAACATATAAAAAAAACTAACAAAAATTGGATAAATTATCTAAATATAAAAATCAGAGACTTCTGATAAGATGGAAGAATAGGCAGACAAGCTACACAGTCTCTCTTCAACAAAGAAAAGAAAAACCAATTGACACAGATACAGAAGATAATCCTGGAGCCCTGAGCTTTGAAAGGAAGGATACAGAAGTGGATTAAA
>NW_006923835.1:0-1051 GCF_000298275.1 Orycteropus afer afer
ACTTCCATAGTGATACTGCCTCAGAAACCCAAGGAGGGGTCGCTATGAGTCGGGGCTGACTCAACGGCACATAACAACAACAACAACAACAGTAAGGATATGGAAAGATTGGGACTCTCATGCACTGCTGGTGGGACTGTAAAATGATACAACCACCGTGGAAAGCAGTATGATGATTCCTTAAAAAGCTGGAATTAGAAATACCATTTGACCCAGCAATCCCATTACTAAGTATGTATCTTAAAGAAGTGAGAGCCAGGACAAGAACAGATATATGCACACCCATGTTCATTGCAGCACTATTTACAATAGCAAAAATGGAAACAACCTATGTGCCTATCAACAGAAGAAGGGATAACCAAACTGTGGTATATACACACAATGGAATACTATGTAACACTGAAGAATAATGTAAAGTCTGCAAAACACCACGTAACATGGATGAACTTGGAGGACATTATGCGGAGTGAAATAAGTCAATCACAGAAGGACAAATATAGTATTAGTTCATTATTGTAAAAAGTCAAGGAAAGGTTTATATATGGATGTAAACTTTGTTGGTTACCAGGGGTGGGAGGTAGGGGAGGCAACACTGCAAAAAAAAAAAAAAAAAAAAAAAGCATTGACCTATGTCACTTTAGTTTTGTGTATTTCACTGTACATAAATTATATTTCAATAAAATGTACTGGGGAAAAAAAAAAAGCTTTGGCCTAGATAGCTTCAGTGGTGAATTCTATCAAACATTCAGAGAAAAGCTGACAGCAATTCTATCCAAACTACTCTATAATATAGAAAAGGAAGGAATAATTCCCAATTCAAGCCTGATGCCAAAGCCAGGCAAAGACACCACTAAAAAGGAAAATTGTAGACCAATATTGCTCATGAAATGCTTACATCTGGACTAATAAGCAACATCATGATAAATGGAGAAAAGATTGGAGTTGTCATGGATTTAATTTTACTTGGATCCACAATCAACCCCCATGGAAGCAGCAGTCCAGAAATCAAACATCATATTGCAGTGGGAAAATCTGCTGCAAGGGACCTCTT
>NW_006923835.1:1736-2978 GCF_000298275.1 Orycteropus afer afer
GGCACTGAGTTTGGTTTTTGGTTTTGACCAGCAATGTATGAAGGGTCTAGTCTCTCCACACTTGTCAGCATTTGTTGTTTCAGGTAAGCTACAGAAAATGGGCAAATTCCTAGGAGCACACAAATTACCTAAATTAAGAAGAAATAGAAAATCTCAATAGACTTGTTGTAGTTATGTGCCATCGAGTTGGACCCGACTCATAGTGACCCCACCTTGGGTTTCCAAGGCAGTATGACTATGCAAGTAGATTGCCCAACCTTCCTTCTGAGGATTGGCTGGTGGGTTTGAACCACCAGCCTTCTGGTTAGAAGTCAAATGCCTAGGGCACTATGCTACCAAGTAAATAGATTGACTTAGTAATCAAAAACTTTCCAACAAAGATATGTTAAAGGGTGGATGGCTTCATTGGAGAATTCTATAAAATAATTTATTATTATTATTTGTTTTTGTTATTGTTGTTGGTGAGACTATGCAGAACAAAACATACACCAATTCAGCTGTTTATACATGTGCAATTCAGTGACACTGATTAGATATTTCCTATTGTGCCAACATTCTCACCTGCCTTCTGAATTGGTCTTCCACCATTAATGTAAGCTCACTGCTTCCCAAGATTCATATGTAATATTTTAAGTTGCTTTTGTCAATTTGATCTCATATGGACAGATCTTAAAAGAGCATATGCATTCTTTACTAGTTAAGGTAAACTATTTGGTTTTACTAAGATTGCAGGGGATATTTTTGGTTTAAGGTTTAAAGATTATCTCAGGGTAATAGTTTCAGGGGTAATCCAACTTCTGTGGCTTCAGAAAGCCTGGATTCCATAAGAATTCTGTTCTGCATTTTTCCCCTTTTGATCAGGATTCTTCTATAGAATTTTTAATCAAAATATTCAGTAATGGAATTCTATCAGAATTTAAAGAATTAACACCAATACTTACCAAACTCTTCCAAAAGAGGAAAGAGGAAGAAATGCTTCTTAACCCATTCTATGAAGTTAGCATTATGGTGATACCAATAAGGAGACACATCATAATAAAAATACTGAAAGTCAAAGACAAAGAGATCATCTTGAAAGCAGAAAGGGAAAAATGACACACTTGCAAGGGAACCCCAAGATTAACAGCTGACTTCTCAGCAAAAATAATGAAGGCCAAAGGCAGTGGAATAACATTCAAAGTACTAAAAAAACAAACACAGAACCCTCAAACTGCCAACCAAATATCCTTTATTCAGCAAATA
>NW_006923835.1:3908-6884 GCF_000298275.1 Orycteropus afer afer
ACCCCCATTGGGTTTCCAAGGTTGTGAATCTTTATGGAAGCAGACTGCCCCATCTTTCTTCCATGGAGCAGCTGGTGGGTTTGAACCACTGACCTTTTGGTTAGCAGTGAAATGCCTTAATCACTATACCACCAGAGCTTCTTACTAAAAACACTATCTATGCATATTTTCCTTGATGACTTCAATTTCTTCACCATTCATCTTTTTTTATTTTTTTCATTTTAAATTTTGCTTTGGGTGCAAATTTACAAGGCAAAATTGTTTTACATTCAACAGTTCATGCACATTTGATTTCACAGCCCCATTACAATCCCCAATCATAAAAAGCTCTCCTCCCGTCTCCTCCTTGTGCCCTTCTTATTTGTGCATTTCTGTCTGTCCAGCTTTCCCTCTGGTATGCTGCCCCTCTGGTATCTCATGGTTGACTGGTTTAAGGGTGCGTCTCCCTAGGGTAGGTGTTCTGCATGTAGGTCTTTCTGATGTTGGGCTGAGATCCAATCCATGGAAGAGAGTCCATTTCTAGGCCTGAAGGATAACCCGGGGGCATAGTCTCGGGGGTTCCCCAATCTCTAGCCAACTAGTAATTCTGATCATTTTTGTGTTTTTGAATTTTGTTCCACATTTTCCCTCACACTCTAACCAGGCTTTCCAATTTTGACCTCTTTCCAAGCAGTTGGCATCGATAGCTAGGTACCATCTAGTTTTTCTGGTCTCGGTTGTGAAAGCTGAGGTCCTCGTGGTCCATCATATCTTTGGACTAATTGTTTCCAAATGACTTTGATTTTCTTCACTCTTCTTTGCTCCAGGTGAGAGGAGACCAATACTTGCATCTTACATGGCCACTGGAAAGCTTTTAAGACCGCAGTCGCTATTCACCAAATTAGGATGTAGAACAAGATTTTTATGTACTGTGGGAACTCTGATAGCATAGTGCCTAAGGGATTTGACTGCTAACCAGAAGGCTGGCAGTTCAAACCCACCAGCCACTCCTCGGAAGGAAGGTTGGGCAATCTACTTCTGTAGCGATACTGCCTCGGAAACCCAAGGAGGAGTCGCTGTGAGTTGGAGTTGACTCAACAACACATAACAACACAACAACAATGGGTGCCAATTGATCATGGTGTCCCCTGGACTATGGTCCTGAGCTTGCAGGCCAGTGATTCTCTATCTGAAGGTGTTTGGTTGTCTCTGAGAAGCTACTCCAGCCCTGTCCTCTGTTACTTCTGTAATGGATATGGATAATTTTGTAGCACAAGTCCATATGTAAGATTATCTTCAGCCAAATCTATCCTTGGTCTTGGGTATATTCCTGTTCGCCTCCCCCCATGATCTTCTCACCCATCTATGCATTTGTCCATTGCCTAGTGTTTGTTGCCACTTGTAGTACAGTATTGTGCATGTAGTAGTATTTGCCTCTGTTGTCTGTATCTTTTGTGCATGTTTGTGTGTCCTCCCTTTCCCCATTGTCACCATGCTGGTCACAGACTCTTCCTGTACCATCCCTCCTCTCACCCAAATCAACATATGTCTTCACCATTCATCTTGATGTTATTTATTGGTCCAATTGTGAGAGTTTTCCTTTTCAGTATGTTCAGGTGTAATTCATACTGAAGGCTGTAGGGTTTCACTCTCAATGGTAAGTGCTTCAAGTCATCTTCAATTTCTGCAGACCAAGTTGTGTCATCTGCATATTTCAGGTTGTTAATGCAACATATATATAATGTATTTGCCAATAGCAGTGCAGAGGGGGTGGTTGGGAGCAAAGCTGTAATGGGCTGAGGAAATGATGACAGAGGGTAAAGTAATAATTATAACAATGTATCATTGAGTTTTTAACATTAATACATATAATATGTATAACAATAATATCACAAAAATAAGGAAAAGAGAACAGAGTTATATAGGAATAACAATTCTATATATCATTAGAATTAAGCTAGTATAAATCTGAAGCTGAATATGATAGGTTAAGATGGATATAGTAAACCTTAGAGCAATTACATATATATAGTGAAAATATAGTCAGTGAAATAAAAATACTACATATATATTTTTTTATACCAACTTCTTCAGTTTGAAATTGACCAAACATGCAATCAAGATGTGTTGATTATCACTGGTGATTGGAATGCAAAAGTTGGAAAAGAAGAAGAAACACCGGTAGTTGGAAAATTTGGCCTTGGTAGGATGACATCAAGAATATCATCATGAAGAAAGCAAGAGGTCATTAAAAAGACAAGAAAGGAAGAAAAAACCAAAATGGATGTCAGAAGAGATTCTGAAATTTGCCCTTGAGCAGAAAGTAGCTAGAGCAAATGGAAGAAATAACAAGATAAAAGAGTTGAACAGAAGATTTCAAAGAGTAGCTCGAGCAGACAAAGCCAATTACTATAATGAAGTGTGCAAAGATCTGGAGTTAGAGAACCAAAAGGGAAGAACACACTTGGCATTTCTCAAGCAGAAAGAACTGAAGAAAAATGTAAGCTTCAAGTTGCAAGGTTCTATGGACAAAATATTGAATGATTCAGGAAGCATCGAAAGAAGATGGAAGGAATACACAGAGTCACTATACCAAAAACAAACAGTACTCATCCATTTCAGGAGGTGGCATATGATCAAGAACCAGTGGTACTGAAGGAAGAAGTTGAAGCTGAACTGAAGGAATTGGTGAAAAACAAGGCTCCAGGAATGTTTCAACAAACAGATGCTGCACTGGAGGCATTCACTCATCTATGCCAAGAAATTTGGAAGACAGCTATCTGGCCAACTGACTGGAAGAGATCCATATTTGTACCCATTCCAAAGAAAGGTGATCCCAAAGAATATGGAAATTATTAAACAATATCATTAATATCACATACAAGTAAAATCTTGCTGAAGATAATTCAAAATTTATTGCAGCAGTATATTGACTGAAAACTTCCAGAAATGCAAGCTGGATTCAGAAAAGGGCATGGAATGAGGGATATCATTGCT
>NW_006923835.1:8504-9917 GCF_000298275.1 Orycteropus afer afer
ATTATTAACAAAGAAGAGGATGAGAGGGGCTGGAGGGAGTGTGGACAGGCCTCCACCTCCATTTCTCAGATCACTGAATGTGCTGTGCACATTTGAGCTGTAACTGATGGCACTGTCAGGTCAGCCAAGTCCATGCTGACCATGTGTGGCTTCAGGTGAAAGTGATGATAAAAAGGCCCTGAGAAGGGTCACTTTTCCAATCCAATGATGTACGCATGTGACTAAAGAGTCATTTAGGACTAAATCATGATGTGGTTATTTTTATATTTTTATCACCTTCACCTCATGGCAGATAATACTGCGACATCGGCAATATAGCCATGTGATCTGTGGGATTCATGCTAAAGCATGAATGGACAAACAGTGTTTTCAGAACTTACTGACATGTGGTCTAGAGTTCACGCAGTGACTGTAAGGACCTTGCTTGAATCCTGAATTCTGGATCCTTCCTGGTGTTGGTTACTCCTCCAGTCCCTTTCTGTGTCCCCCAGACCTAAAGGTGCTCTGAGAACTGGCCTTCGGGATAGAGAAAGCCAGTTGTACTGGCTGGACATCTTGGTTTCTGGATATGAGGACAACTGAGTTCCAGTGTGAAGGGCAGTGTGTCAAACAGGGGCCACCAGGGCCGGGGTTGAAGAGACCAGGAGAGCTCAGGACATTAGGGACCGAGAAGAGGTCATGCTGTGATGTGTTCATCATGAAGAAAATGAAAATCCTCACAACTGGACTAATAAGCAGCATCATGATAAATGGATTGTTGCTCCTTTGTGGTCAATTTTGAGTGGGCTTCAGATGTCCCCATTTTCTGTGCCACCTGTGTTCTGAGTTGGGCAAATGCTGGCATTTGTCCAGGGATCCCTGTGAGGACAGTGCAGGACTTTCCCAGCTGAGCCAGCCACCCTTTCCTGCAAGTGTAATCCCACTTCCATCCGTCCCCAAATCTTATCTGATAGAGAACAGAAATGGGCGTTAGGATAACTTAGAGATGATATTTCCCTGTGGGTCCCAGGTAAGAATGGACTCTGAGGTGAATTTTTGTGAAGAGAAAGTTCCAATGAGCAGAAAAAGAGAAAGTGACGGCGAAGGGTTCTCTTTATTCAGATCTTTTCCAGATAATCCATAGTGGGTCACGGGTTCACTTTTTCTGAAAGCCACCTCCACCCCACTTTCTGGTGGGGGAGATAGGAGGGCTCTGTCCTGGTCCTTCCTGAGCCCAAAGCAACCTTTCTGAGTCTCCAGGAATTTAGGACAGACTGCTTCACCCCCACTCTACCTCCCAGAGCTCAGAGCTGATAATCTTGCTGAGGGTTCTGCCCTCTCTTCATGGGTTTTTTTATTTTTTATTTTTTTACATTTTTGTTGTGATTTGGG
The DNA here is from genome assembly GCF_000298275.1 of Orycteropus afer afer. Classification (NCBI taxonomy): domain Eukaryota; kingdom Metazoa; phylum Chordata; class Mammalia; order Tubulidentata; family Orycteropodidae; genus Orycteropus; species Orycteropus afer. The sequence goes on from NW_006923835.1 coordinate 9,876, forward strand.
TGAAAGTTTACAGAGCAAATTCATTTTCCATACAGCAGTTCA
>NW_006923835.1:11357-12583 GCF_000298275.1 Orycteropus afer afer
TATGCAGATTCTATGTTGTTCTTCAGGGTTGCATAGTATTCCATTGTGTGTGCCATAGTTTGTTTATCCATTCTTCTGTTGATAGGCACCTAGGTTGTTTCAATCTTTTTGCTATTGTAAACAGTGCTGCAATGAACATGGGTGTGCATCTATCTGTTCTTGTCCTGGCTCTCACTTCTTTAGGATATATACCTAGTAATGGGATTGCTGGATCAAATAGTATTTCTAATTCCAGCTTTTTAAGGAATCGCCATACTGCTTTCCACAGTGGTTGTGTCATTTGGCAGTCTCACCAGCAGTGCATGAGAGTCCCAGTCTCTCCACATCCTCACCAGCATTTGTTATTTTCTGTCTTGTTAAACTTTGCCATTAGAGCTGGGGTGAGATGGTATCTCATTGTTGTTTTGATTTGTATCTCTCTGATGGCTAATCGTGAATTTCATGTATTTGCTGGCCAGCTGAATATCTTCTTTGGTGAAGTGTCTACTCATGTCTTCTGTCCATTTTTTAATTGAATTGCTAATGTTCTTGTTGTTGAGGTGTTGGAGTTGTCTTGAAATTTTAGAGATAAGTCTCTTGTCAGATATATCTTTGCCAAATATCTTTTCCCAATCTGTAGGTTCTCTTTTTACTCTTTTGGAGAAGTCTTTTGAAGCACATAAAAATGTAATTTTCAGAAGGACCCATTCATCTAGTTTATCTTCTGCTGTGTGTGCATTTTGGGTTATACTTGATAGACTATTTGTGCCTTATATTAGGGACCCTAAATTTGCCCCTGTTTTTTTCCTTGAGGAACTTGATAGTTTTAGTTTTCACATTTAAGTCTTTGATCCCTCTGGAGTTAGTTTTGTGTATGGTGTGAGGTATGGATCTTGTTTCATTTTTCTGCAAATGGATATCCAGTTTTGCCAGCACCATTTTAAAAAAAATACATTTTATTGAAATATAATTTATGTACATTGAAATACACAAAACTAAAGTGACATGGGTCAATGCATTTTTTTTTCAGTGCAACACTATTTGTTAAACAGACAATCTCTTCCCCACTTAATGGATTTCAGCCGTTTGTCAAAGATCAGCTGACCATAGGTCAATGGATCTATTTCTGGGTTCTCAATTCTATTCCACTGGTCTATGTGTCTGCCATTAAACCAATACCAGGCAGTTTTGACTACTGTGGCTGTTTTGAGATCTGGCAGTGTGAGACCTCCTACTTTATTCTTCTT
>NW_006923835.1:14544-15683 GCF_000298275.1 Orycteropus afer afer
TTTATGTCCTCTTGTTCAATTGATCCTTTAAGCATTATATAATGCCTTTCCTTGTCTCTTATGGTGGTTTTTGTCTTAAAGTCAATTTTATCAGCAGGTAATATTGCCGCTCCTGTTTTTTTTATGGTTGCCATTTGCATCACATATCTTTTTCCAACCTTTGATTTTTAGTCTATTTTTGTCTTTGTCTCTTACACACAGCATATTGCTGGGTTATGTTTTCTTATCCAGTCTTCAACTCTCTGTCTCTTCAGTGGTATGTGCAATCCATTGACATTCAAGGTAATTATCAACAAGTGTAAGTTTGTTGCCGTCATTTTGTTATGTGTTTTTGTGGTGTTGCTGATTTCTTTGTTCCATATTATTTTCGGTGCTGAGCTCATTTTGTTTATGAGTCATGTTAACATTTCCTTTGTTGCTGTTGCCTTAGTATTTGCTAAATATTTGTGGTTGTCCTCTTTTTTATTTTGACATGAAGGTTTATAATTTTTCTTTGAGGTTACCCTGTGATTTAGAATTTTCTCCCTGAGTTTAGAACAGTCCATTCTATCTTGTAATTCTCTTGACTCCCTCACCATTTAGAAGTTCTGTAACTATACTATTTTTCCCCTCTTTTTTGTTTGTTTTCATATGCTAATTGATGACTCTAGTTCCCTGTTTGCAATCTTGTAAGCTTATTTTACTTTGGGTATTTTCATAACAGGGTTGGTTGCTGGATTTTGTCATGTATATTAATGGTTGGTTGTTGCTTGCTATTATTGGTTCTCTGTTCAAAGGACTCCCTTTAGTATCTCTTATAAGGTTGGTCTGGTTTTAACAAATTCCCTTAATTTCTGCTTGTCTGGAAATATCCTAATTTCACCATCATATTTGAGGGACAGTTTTGCTAGGTATATAATTCTTGGTTGGAATTTTTTCTCTTTTAGGATTTTATATATACCATCCCATTGCCTTCTCACCTGCATGGTTTCTGCTGAGAAATCAGAAGTTAGTCTTATTGGTTGTCCTTTGTAGGTAACTTTTCCTTTTTTCCTGTGCTGCTTTCAGAATCCTTCCTTTGTCTTTGGTTTTGGTGAGTTTGATGATTATAGGTCTTGGTGATTTTCTTTTGGGGTCTATCCTGTTTGGGGTTCATTGGA
>NW_006923835.1:16443-17074 GCF_000298275.1 Orycteropus afer afer
CCTGTCTCCTGGTGGATGTGATAGAGAATGAGAGTGGTTGCACAGATCTCTGTTAACTGTTTGTGAAGAGCAGTTAAGGGTGAGTCAGGCTCTTATTGGTTGTGTATCATTGGCCAGTTGGTGCAGAAGAAAGTGGTGGCTCTCAGTAAGTGGAGCTGCAGGAGGTATGGGTGTGGTTTGGTCAGATGGGCATGGTTGCTGTCTCCCACTCAGTTAGACAAAAACAACAATTGAGAAACCATCAAAAAAGTAAAGCAATAGGATAAAAAACACACACCACATAAACACACAGGAACAATCACCAAAAAGAGAAAAGAGGTTTTTTAAAAAAAGAAAAGGCAATAAATGAGAGGAAATATTTAAAGAAATACTTTAAAGAGCCTAAAGAAATGCTTTAAAAAGCCAAAATGCAACCACTGCCATGGAGTCAGTTCTGACTCATAGCAACCCTCCTTGGGTTTCCAAGACAGTATCACTACAGAAATAGACTGCCCAACCTTCCTTCCGAGAAAAAAAAAAAAAGCCAAAAGGAATATGAATATAAAAAGAGAGGCAGGGGGAAAGCAACCTGCAAAAACGACAAGGAGGCCACATGTTCCGACCTCCTCTAATTCCACAAAGGGAAGACAGG
>NW_006923835.1:18060-18845 GCF_000298275.1 Orycteropus afer afer
CAAGGGGTGTGCGATCTAAGAGTAACAAGGGGAATATCACACCTTTCCAGTCCTTCGTGTCTGGTCTGTCCTTGTGGTCCCCAGCAAGTGGACTCATTCTTAGGTCCCTGGAATCTGAGAGAATGCTGTCGCTGTTGCTTTAAATATCCAAAATGGTCGAACTGCTTGTAAACATTCAAAATGGCTGCATCTTCTGGACAGCCAAAAGTCCACAGCTCAGCCCATCTCCCTCTTCGCTGCTTCCCCTTTTGTTCACCAGCCACCAGTGCAGTCCTCCACGCAGCCCCTGGATAGCAGGGCTGACTTTTAGGTTAATTCTTAGGTCCTAACATCATGTGGCAATATCCAAGCTATCCATGACATCAAGTTTGCTGACAGACCGCAGTTCTTCATATCTCCTTTTTCAGTCTTTTCATGCAGGTTCTTCTACTAGTTGGAGTTTATTCCACTTCTGTATTCTTCCTTTCAAAGCTCAGAGTTCCAGGATTATCTTCTGTATCTGTGTTAATTGGTTCCTCTTCTCTTTGTTAAAGAGGGTCTGTGTGGCTTTTCTGTCATCTTAGTTACTATGTAGTTATTCCACCATCTTACAGGAACTCCCCAGGGCTTGGGGTTTGAGGTGGGCCCCTTCCCCTTCTCTTAGCCCCTAACGAGTCGTTCCTGGAGACAACTGAGGAGCCACTTCTGCTTTAGGTTGAATCTGGCAGTAAATGTTTGTGACAGGCTTTAGTAATCCCTGTTTAAAAAAAAGAAGAAGAAGGAGGAGGAGGAGGAGGAAGGGGAAG
>NW_006923836.1:0-493 GCF_000298275.1 Orycteropus afer afer
TAGGGCAGTGTTTCGTTCTGCTGTGCATGGGGTCGCTATGAGTCAGAAATGACTCGACGGCACTTAACAACAACAACTATACAAAACATTGTTCCACCTCCTACTTTGGTGAGTAGCGAGTGGGATCTTGAAAACTAGCAAGCTTCCATCTAGATGAAACGATGGGTCTCTCCTCGTCCAGAGCAAAGAAGAATGAAGAAAACCAAAAATTCATGATAACAATTAGTCCTAGTGACTGGTACACCATCTGATCTGCAGCCTATACGACTATGAGGCCAGAAGAACTAGATGGTGCCCGGCTACCACTGTCATCCAGTTGGAAGGGGATCTTTGTAGGAGATCCTTGGTAGAGAGTAAGAACAATGTGGAACAAAACCCAAAATCATTTGGAGAAAATTAAAAGGGGGGGGGGACCAGGTTTGATGGGCAAAGAGCCTTGTGAAACCACTGAGACTATGGCCCCTAGCTGCCCTTCAAGTCTGGAATTGAACCC
>NW_006923836.1:1353-2609 GCF_000298275.1 Orycteropus afer afer
AGCTCAGGTATATTAGGGATCGTGAGGCTGGCACAGGACTGGACAGTGTTTTGTTTTTTTTTTTTGTACATAAGGTCGCTATGAGTCGGTGATGACTCGGTGGCACATAACAAGACCAAAAGATGAGGAAACCATTTCCAAAGAAATGTTTCTATGTTTCCCTGGAGGAAGAATTTTTAAGGGGACAGGTGATGAAAGCACATTGTCTAAGGGGTTTATCAGAATAAAATGTATTAGTTTTTCCAAAACCACAGAGGCTTTTTCCCTCATTTTAATACTTCTGCTTGGGTATCTCTGATGTTTCATGAGCAATTGTGATTAATGTGAATGGGTAAGAGGAAGGGCCATCAGGTGTGTTGAAAATTCTTAGCTTCATTGCTAAGAAAGATACTTGGTTGTAGGATGAAGAGCGCTATACCTGGCTCTCTCTTGGTCTCAACATTTTGATTAATAACTTGGATGGGAGTGTAGACATGTATGCTCAACATGTATTAAGATAGAACTTGAGTGTGAAGGAAAGTATTCATGGCTGTATAACAGAGTCAGGAAGCCAAAAATTTACTAGAGTGCAAAGACGGTCTAAAATAACAAAGTAAATTTTGTAAGTGTGAATGTGGCACCTTTAATTACAAAAGAAAACAAATTTTAAAGAACTTAGCAACTCTACAAGGTGGGTACGTGGTTAATATGGCTGTCAAAAAAGTAAGTGGAAATTCAGTGTTCTGGTTACCTAGCACGGCTCTGACAGGAACATACCACAAATGGGATGACCTCAACAAACAGGATTTTACTACAATTTGGAGGTGTAAGCCAAAGTTCAAAGTGCCAGGCTCTAAGGGCTCTGTGAAAGCCCCTCAATCTTGGGGTCCAGCTCTGCCTCCTGCTCCCGGCCCACTGGAGCTAGAAGTGTTTCTTCACTCAGACAGCTGCTGGCTCCTGAGGCTGAGAAGCCCGAAGGTTGACAAGTAAATAGGGCACAGTTCCAATATTACCAAACCAAGTTATTAACTTAAGTTAACTTAAGTCCATTTTAAGTTCCAAGTTTGGCAGACCATAGCAGGCTGCTGAGCAATGACACGGCTACATGCAGGGTCCAAGCGTGCCATAGGCTAGAGACCACTCCCAAATCTCCCGCTACCCAAAGGCAGCTACTCAGCTGCTCACGGTAGATTCCACCATGGATTTGACTGCCAGTCTCATCATGGGGAATAACTACCACCAGCTGCCCAACCACTCAATCAGTCCCAGCCAAGTTG
>NW_006923836.1:3924-5109 GCF_000298275.1 Orycteropus afer afer
TCGCAGTAGATTCCACCCTGGAGTTGATTACCAGTCTCATCATGGGGAATACTACCACCAGCTGCCCAGTCACTCAAAGAGGCCCAGCCAAGTTGACGCACAAACATAACTGCCCCATTCAGGCTGCATTAATAGCAGTATAGAGCTTAGAATATGAGATATGATTATTTTATTCATTTATGAGTTTGTAGAACCATACCTCAATTAACAACAGGGAGCTCGGTGGCACTGTGGTTAAAACATTTGACTCCTAGCCAAGAGGTTGGCTATGCTATCCCACCAGCTGTTCTGCAGAAGAAAGATGAGGCAATCTGCTTCTGTAAACAATTACAGCTTTGGAAACCCTATGAGGCAGTTCTACTCTGTCTTATAGTGTCACTATGAATCAGAGTGTACACAATAGCAGTGGGTTTGGTTTGGGTTTTATATATAAAACGATTTTATTGGGATATAACTCAAATACCACACAATTTATCCATTAAAAGTGTAATTCAATGGCTTTTAGTATGTTCACACAATTGAGCAATCATCACCACAATCACTTTTAGAATAATTTTCATTACCACAAAAAGAAACTCCATACCCATAAGTATTCACTCCCCGTATTCCTCTAACACACCCAGGCCTAGTCAATTTTGACATATGGCCATCCTATTGAGTTTTAAGTGGCTAATTTTTCAGATTGGCTGATTTTAGATTGCCAGGCCTTTCTCCCAAGGAGCATGTGGGTAGACTTAAACCACCAACCTTTTTGGTTAGTAGTCAAGCATGTTAACTGTTTGTATGGCAGTTGTTTTTTAAAGATGGAAAATGACAAAATAGAAGTTCATAAGAGAAGCCTGGAAGGTGGAGTGGGGCATGACTGCTGTCTTCCAGTATCTGCAGGATTGTCAAGGAAGAGTTTCATCTCTGTGGGGTGACTCAAGGGGAAGAATTAGTATTGTTTGGTGGAAGTTACAATAGAAATGACTGAAGATGAGCTGGGCTGTTACAAGGGAGTAAGTTCCCTATCAGAGGAAGCATCTAAGCTGAGTCTGACTGAATTTTTGTTATTAATTTAGTTTTGTATGAGACGTCAAATATAGTGCACAGGTAAGAATAGCAGTAAAGGAAGGAAATATGTACCAAGCACCTAGTATATATGATCTGGTTACCTAGCGCTGCTCTGACAAGAATATACCACAA
>NW_006923836.1:6694-7646 GCF_000298275.1 Orycteropus afer afer
AGGGGGCTTGCCTTTAGGATGTGGCCTGATTCCATCATATATGGAGAAATTTGGGGAAAATTTCTAGTTTTTTGGCACATCTGGATCCTGCATTTGGCTAAGTCTTCATCTCAGTGACCTGCCATGGTGCCTGCTGATCTTGGGATTGTTCCTAGACTTGAACTGCCATGTTACCTGGTGATCTTGGGACTGTGCCATTTTACCTGTTGACCTTGGGTTCAGCAGCCTCAGCTACCAGCAGCTGCTTGAGTTTGGAGATGCCTCTAGCTCCAGTGGGCTTAGAATAAGAGGCAGGGCTGAAGCCCAAGTTTGAGGGGTCTTTACACAACCCCTAGAGCCAACACTCTGAATTTGGACTTCTGGCCTCCTAAACTGTAAGAGAATAACTTCTTGTTTGTTAAAGCCATCCTTTTTGGTACTTTTATAAAACCAGCACTAGAGAACCAAGATATCAAGTGTGGTAGTTAAGTTTGTGTGTCAGCTTAGCTAGGCCTGGTTGAGTGTCTGGGCAGCTGATGGTAAGTAGTATTCCCCGTGAAGAGACTGGTAATCAACTCCATGGTGAAATATACTGTGAGCAGCTGAGTAGCTGCGTTAGGGATGTGGTCTGTTTCCTGCGTATAATGAGAAGCCTTGGGAACAGTCTCTAGCTTATGGCATGCTTGAACCCTGAAAGTAGCTAAGTTGTTGTTCAGCAGCCTGCCATGCTCTGCCAATCTTGGGACTTTTAATGGACTTGAATTAATGGTCTGCTGTGTGGTTTGTTAATATCAGGATTGTGCCTTGTTACTTGTAGACCTTGGGTTTGTCAGCCTCAGCAGCCAACAGCTGAGTGAAGAATAACCTCCAGCTTCAGTGGGCCGGGAGCAGGAGGCAGAGCTGAAGTCCAAGGTTGAGGGGCTTTCACCCAGCCCCTAGAGCCAGGCACTTTGAACTCAGACTTAAAGTTTCC
>NW_006923836.1:10661-12535 GCF_000298275.1 Orycteropus afer afer
CATAAATTATATATAAACTACAATTTGTATGAATCAAGTGTACAATATGAAAATGAATTAGGGGTGGGGGTGTTAGGGAGCAATTGGAGAGAAAAGAAAGGAGCCAATATTGTCAACATTAGCTAGACATATTATATTTATTATCTCATTTAATTTAACTGAATATGCTTAACAGTCTTGTGAAGTAAGCAACTACTACAATTTCACAGATGAGAAGTAATGAGGGCTTGAAGTTGGGTAGGGTAGTGCAGGTAGTAAGGATGTGACTTACATTTTGGAAATAAAATTGAAATGGCAGAGGCAGAGGTGGAAAGACTGATAATTAGCTTAACTATATTATACAGAAGAAAAGAGCTCTGGTGGTGTACTGGATAAGGCATTTGGTTGATAATCAGAAGGTTGATGGTTCAAACCCACCAGCTGCTCTGTGGGAGGAAGATGAGGCAATCTACTTCCTTAAAGATTTATAGCCTTGGGGCTGGGAAGATGGCATCATGCCTATAACCCACATGTTTGTTCCCTCTACCAACTTAATCCCTGAATAACTAGGTAAAGCAGATAGAAATAATGATAGTGGAGTCATGAGCAACTAAAGAGAAGATAGGATATCAGATTTAGTGAAGGTGGAGAAAAAGCCAATAAAACAACTTGGAAAAATAAACAGACCCATCTAACTGGCAGAGACAGAGATGGAGTTGGAGACAACTCCTTAGAAATATAAAAGAGGTTGGCAGAAGGAAGGAGAGAAAAAAAAATCATGGAAACCACAGAGGCATTGGAGACTCAGAATACCCACACTGGGAGTATTTTTCAGTGACCTTGGGCTCTGAGTGAGTAAATAATCTTACTGGAAAATGGATCAAGACCCTCCTTGGCTTGGGCTGCTACAGAGTCCAGAAAGGAGTAGGGGGGAAAGGAGAAACTCTTCTGAGTAAGCGGATCCCCAGAACGAGTGCATGTCAGTGGGCTGAGGTTCAAGTCTCCCATGACCCTTTTTACCACAGAGTGCACAAGGGTACTGGGTTCTCAATAGAAGCAGAAAATAGTGGCCCTCTGCCCATTGCGGTCTCTGTTGATTCTCAACTGCAGGTCTTTGATTGACAGTTGGACATCATCATTAGTAGACATCTCAGGAAGACACAAACTACTCTGCCTGTGCTAGTAACACTGAAAACCCTCTCATTCAAATACAGAAAATAGGGACTCACTACTGGTGCCTTTTTTTTTTTTTTTTCTTTCTTCTCCTCTGCCTCTTCTAATAGAAGGAACACATTAAACTGCCACCAGGCAACAGGAGTTATTACACTGAACACCTCACCCAATAGGTAAAACAAATAACTCCTGTGCCACAACAACAGAAGGTAGACAACATCTGGTCAACCCAACTCCAAATCCCCTTCACAATGAACAGACACCTGCACCCATATTCCCACCAGTAATCTCACCAACACAGACAGCTGGAGAGCAGCCCAGTACAGCCAAGTTAATAACCAAAAACGTGCACCTATTGCACACTTTCAGTTATAGTAAAACATAAAATCAGGGTGAAACAAATCAGTCCATAACGAACTATTAAAAACAAAAACTTCAATATGTCTAGGAAACAACAGACAAGCTCAAATTAAAAAGAAAAATAAAAAGGACAAGACAATAGAAATAAAAGCTCAGACTAAAGAATTATCTATCATGGAAGAAGAACAAGCAAGAGAACTTTCTAAGAAGGAATTTATAAGATGTGTGTGTATACACACACACACACACACACACACAGAGCTCTGGTGACACAGTGTCTAAGGCATTTGACTGGTAATCAGAAGTCTGGCTGTTCAAACCCAACAGCAACTCCTCAGAAGGAAGACTGGGCAATCTACTTC
>NW_006923836.1:14899-15598 GCF_000298275.1 Orycteropus afer afer
ATTGTGGTCAATATCATGAAACAAAGTGTATGTGAACTGCTGTATGGAAAGTGAATTTTTTCTGTAAATTTTCACCCAAATCACAATAATAATAATAATAATAAACTGGTTGAACAACCCATTTCCCAACTAGAAGACAAATCCCTTGATGCCAGCCTGTATGAAGAAAAATCAGAACAAATATTTAAGAGAAATGAAGAGAACATAAAAGTTTTGTGGGATGTCATGAAAAGAAACAATATATGCCTCAGTGGAATACCAGAACAAAAGGATGGAAAAAAAAAAAACCACTGAGAAAATTGTACAAGGCTTGCTAACAGAAAATTTTCCCCATATCATGAAGTAAGAAAAGATATCTGTCCAAGAAGCTCAATGAGCACCATACAGGATAAATCCCAGGAGAAAGTTACCAAGGCATATCATAATCAAGCTCTCCAAAACCAAAGACAAACAAAGAATCTTGGGAGCAGCTTGGGAAAAATGAAACGTCACCTACAATGGACAACCAATACAACTAAGTTCTGATTTCTCAGCAGAAACCATGCAAGCAGAAAGGCAATGGCATGGCATATATAAAACCTTGAAGGAAAAGAAACTCCAATCAAGAATTATATGTGTATTCAACTATGCAACGCTAAAGAATAATGTAGAATCTGCAAAACACCGCATAACGTGGATGAACTTGGAGGACATTATGCT
>NW_006923836.1:17802-18558 GCF_000298275.1 Orycteropus afer afer
TACAAAACTTACAAATGGAGAGGAAGACAGGACTAAGTCTTTATACAACTGACTGTTCCAAACTTAAGGAGATAAGGATTTACTTCATAGTAATCACAAAGAAAATTAACACTCTCCCTAAGCAAATTTAGAAAGAAGGAAAACACATGGGCTTAGTGAGCACAAGACCAACAACAATGAAGAAAAGAGAAAAATCACTTGATAACAAAATGAAATCAGTATAGAGAAAATAGTTGGGACAGGGAAATCACCAACAACACAACAAAAAGCACAATAGAGTGACAGCAATCAATTCATACCTGTCACTAATTACACTCTATGTGAATGGACTTAATGCACTAGTCAAGAGAAAGAGAGTGGCAGATTGGAGAAGAAAAGAAGACCCATTGATAGGCGGCTGCCTACACGAGACCCACCTTAGACACAAAGATAAAAACAAATTAAAAATTAAGGGGTGGAAAAAATATACTCAGGTAATGGCGACCAAAAAAGCAGGAGCTGCAATATTAATTTCTGATAAAATAGACTTCAAGGTGAAAAACAGCATAAGGGATAAAGAAGGACATTATAAGATGCTAAAATAATCAATTGACCAAGATACATCACCAGAATTAATATCTATGTACCCAATGAAAGTACTCTAAAATACATAAAGCAAATATTAACTGAATTAAAAGGAAAAATAGACAAGTCTACAATAGTAGTAGGAGACTTTAATACAACACTTTCCAGGAGGGACAGATCAACTAGGAAAAA
>NW_006923836.1:20033-20790 GCF_000298275.1 Orycteropus afer afer
TTTTTTTTTTTTTTAATTTAAGGATTATTTTTTACCCCGTTTCTCTCGTGGTTAACCCCATTCCATGTTTTTCTTTTTGGATTTTTCCCTTTTCTTCCCTCTTCATTAGTCTCCTTCTCTACTTTTTTTCTCTTAGTGCCCTATCCCTAGATATTGCAGGTTTTCTTGTTTCTTCTTCTTCTTTTTATTTTTTCTGTTTTTGGCTGCTGTTCCTGTGTGATTACATGGTGTGTTTTTTGTCCATGTGCTTTTAGTTTTTTGATAAATATTCTATTGTAATTTGTGTCTAACTGAGTGGGAGACAACAACAGTCCCCATAAGACATAACTACACCCACAACTCCTGCAACTTCACTTAATGAGTGAGAGCTATCACTTCCTTCTCCACCAATTGGCCAAAAATAAACAAGCACCAAGAAGAGCCTGAACCACCCTTGGCTGCTCTTCACAAACAGTTAACAGAGATCTAAATACAACAATGCCACGATGCCTCAGAGACGAGAGACCATCACAGTATACACAAAGAAGCAGGATAAAGTGGTAGAAACAAGGCAGCAGGATACAGAACCAGAACACATCCCTGAGGAAGAACAGCATTGGAAATCTCTGATAAGGAATTCAAAATAATTATCTTTAGGTATCTTCAAAGGATTGAGAGACAGAACAAAGAAAACACAGAAAAAAACCTTAGAAGAATTTTGGAAGAAAATACAAGAACTAAATGACAAAATAAATGAAAAATTAGAAATGATTCTAAA
>NW_006923837.1:0-866 GCF_000298275.1 Orycteropus afer afer
ACTGTGTCCCCATTTCGTGTTGGCAACGAGGGCCGTGTTCAGAATCTAATGACCATTACTGGGTCCTTCCTGCCCCTTTGCTAGGTGCCTAAGGCCTTTATCTTATTCCCTCATTTTCCCTGCAGAGTTCTAAAAGGTGGAGACTGGTGGCCCACATTGTACAGATAAGGAAATTGAGGTTTACAGGGATTAAGAAATTATCCCACTGTCACTTAAAGCAAGCGTACCCAGCTGAGGTCCCCAGGCCAGTCTGACCATCAGCTACCCTTCACTCCCTGAGATGAGCCTCATCTGCCAGAGGGTCCCTACGGGGAGCTTCATCTCTAGCTACAGAGGCAGGGATGGGCAGAGGGCAGCTGGAGAACACAGAAGCCTGGCTCCACTCAGAAGAAAGTAGTAGGGTTTTGAGTTAAAAGGAAGAATCTTGCCTTATGTCTGTCTATATTAAAAATCCCAATTCCCCAGTACCTATGTGTGAGACCACAGGCAAGCTGTTGAACCTCTGAGTGTCTGTGTGCTCCTCTGTGAAATGCGTACAACAGGAGGACCTATTCTGTAAGCCTGGGGAGGATTACTTGTAACATGCTTAGCTTGGGGCCTGGCACACAGTAAGCAGTCAAAAAAAAAAAATCACTATTGTTAAGTCAAAAGCGTCTTATTAACAGTGGACATGGCCATTGTCCAGGTCTGTGGATAGTGAGGGGATACATAGGGACAGTTCTGGAGTGGGGAACAGTGTGTTCCCACAGAGTGCCCACTCCCTACAAAGGCTGCTTCTTTGCTTGCTGACACCCCACCATCTCAGAGAGAGACTTGAGAGATGGGTTCCCAATGAGGGACTTGGAGGCCAGGAGCCTTTGGGCCCC
>NW_006923837.1:7356-11794 GCF_000298275.1 Orycteropus afer afer
AGCCTAAGGTTCATGTGGGATACCATCAAAAGGAATAACTTACATGTCATTGGAATTCCAGAACAGGAAGAGAAAAACAAAACCACTGAGAAAACAAAGAGAAGCTACAGCCCAGAGGCAGGCCCAGCTACCTCCACTAGGCAGCCAGGACCCCGTCACCCACACCAACCACCAGTGGCAGACACATGCAGGAGGGGGCAGCTGAGCCCATTCGTCCTTGGCTCTTAGGGTGAACCCACAGAACATGTGTGGGTAGATCGGCTACTGAGGGCAGTGTGTTCTGGGGGTACAGTGGGGCCAGGTACAGGGAGTGTCTAACAGGATGAGCATAGGGTCAGCCAAGCCAGGTTTCATATCCACGCTCAACCACTCCCAGCCCCCACTCTGGTTATAGGTGGACATATCCTTTTCTCTGCCTGTCAAAAAGGATCAATAATTACATGTAGGATAATTACATGAGACGATATATGAGAAAACAGCATAGGGCCAGGCTACGTACAATGTAAAATGTGACTTCTCATCATTCCTATTAACATGTATTAGTCAGACAAGGAAAATGTCTATTCCTTGTGTGTTATAAATTACAGAATAGAGCTAGGCAGATTTTTCTTAGATACGCAGAAGATATGTGGGTGAGCAGATTTTTTTTTTTTTTATGTTTATAGAAAAAAAATTGTTTTTGAGTTTGGGAAACACTGGTACTAGTCCAAATCTGAGCTTTAACTCAAAAAACTTCCAGTAAAAGCTGCTCTAGGCCTTATGTCACCAGAGTGCCGTCTATACACTGATTATCGATAAAAGCGGTCTTTTAGCACAGGACCAGGATTGAGACTCACTGAGACAACATAAAACCTTTCAGGAAAGTCCAGCCTTAGGACATCCTCCTTGACCTCTGACCTTTGGTGCATTTAAATCACAGTGGTCAGTTTGCACATCCTTTCCTGCTTGGATTTCCACCTCAATCTGCTGTGAGGCAGCCTCCCTGTAACATTCCAAAACGCATTTCATGTATACAGCCCGTGCTGTGTCCTGGCTCCTCCAGGGCACCACATCCACGGGCCAGAGGAAATTACTCTCAAAGGATCACAGTCACTCAGGCCTGCAATGTAAACTCTAACGGTGCCTGCTCAGTGACGGAGGGTTATGCAAATATTTTTCATAAGCATTTCAAGAATGTCTATGGCTAAGTCCCCACCCGCGTTCTCAGAACTGCTCGGCCCTGGCCCTCCAGAGCTCCTGCTTCATAATCAGCTGGGCCCTTCCAGAAGCCTCAGCTCAAGGAAGAGAACACAAAGTGAGACAAGGCCCAGAGAAGAAAAACTGAGATGGTGGCATGACCCGGAGAGCCGACACAGGGCCTCAATGAACTGAATTGTGTTGGAGACAAAACCGACTTCCATCTCAAGCCCAGTTCACAGCCTGCCCCACCGTATTCAGCACCTGATACTGCTCTGGCCTGCTGGGGTTCCTTTCCAGCTCCAGCTCACCCTCTGCTGCCCCCTGCCCCCGCCGGCACCTCTGCCTGTCATCCAACAGGCTCACCTCAAAAGTCACCTCCTTAGAGAAGCCTTCCTTGTCCCCATCTATTATTTCATATCATGTCATGTCACCCCATTCCTCCACAGCACTTACACACTTTACACTCATTTTGCTTATTTGTTTATGGTTACCCTTCCCCACTCGGCTGTAACGTCCCTGTGGACAATGATAATGAACATTTATTAAACACTTGCTGTGTGCTAGACAAGGAGCTCTGGTGGCAGAATGGTAAAAGCATTTGGCTGCTAACCAGAAGGTTGGCAGTTCAAAACCACTAGCTGCTCCATGGGAGAAAGATGAGGCAGTCTGCTTCTGTAAAGATTTATAGCCTTGGAAACCCTATGGGGCAGTTCTACTCTGTCCTATAGGGTCACTTACCCATTTGCACCCTGCAGGGACTTCTGAGTTCATTTCATTTTCACAGCCCTTCCTCTAAGAACCACAAATCGGTATTATTTCACATGGTGAAGTATGGGATGCTGAGACTAAGTCATTTGCTCAACTGGCAAAGAGTGGTGGCAGTGAAAGTCAGTCCTCGAAGACAAGTCAAGGGTGTGGGTGCATGTCCTGTTTCTTTGAAACCACAAGCTACCATTCAAGGTAAGTTTGCTGTTTTTGTTATGTGCCATTGAGTTGTCTCCAATTCATAACAACCTTATGTCCAACAGAACGAAACACTTCCCAGTCCTGTGCCAGCCTCATCCCTATGACACCTGAGCCCATCACTGCAGCCACTGTGTTACTCCATCATCTTGTTGAGGGCCTTCCCCTTTTCCGTTGACCCTGCACTTTACTGAGCATGACATCCTTCTCTGGAGAATGGTCCCTTCTGACAACATGACCAAAGTAGGTGAGTTACCAAACACATCCACAGCTGATTTGATCATTCATTCATCCTCCCCTTCATTCATTCTCATTCTATCAAATACATGTGTGGTCCTTTACTGTGCCAAGACATAAAGCCTAGCCTCTGACGAGTGCCCAGCATTGGTAGAAAGGAGAGAAAATGGCGGATACCATCAGAATTCCACGTAGGCTTTGGCCCATGCAAAATGTGCAAGGAAAATGCTCCAAACTCTCACTTAATCTCTATTTCCTCCATCAGAAAGCAAGCCTCCTGAGGGTAGGAGCAGCATGGTTAAGAGTGTGAGTTTGGGACTTAGATGAAGAGTATGAGTTTGTAACTTAGATTATACTTGGGCTTGAATCCCAACTCTGTCCCATCCTAGCTGTGCGGTCTTGGGTAAGTCACTTACCCTCTCTGACTCACATAAGAAAACAAAAAATGAAACCCATTGCTGTCGAGTCAATTCCGACTCATGTCATCGACCGAGGTTGACAAGTTCCCACATCTTGGAGTTGCCTGAAGATCGCATTAGTTCACTCTCAACCCAGTTCTGCAAGAGAGGAAGCTCTCCGTCAATGTTAGCCATTACAATTGGCTATTACCCATAACCAGCTCTCAGTAACGACTCCCAGCTTGCCTGAGAGAGGCAGAAGCTTTGTAAAAGCACCTATACATGGGAGAGCTGGCCTTGACTCAGGAAGTCTGTAAATTTGGAAAATAAATAAAATAAATAATAAAACTCCTTAGCCTCCCCAACTCAGCTGGCCAAGGCATATCAGCCACGTGTGAGAAAAACAATCTGGCAGTCAATGAAGCAAGGACAAAGACGCCCTGTTGTGCCCCAGCTGGGCGCTGGCATGCTGGTGTGCTGGCACTCTGCCTCACATTCCGTGATCCTGCAGGGCAAACCCAAGGTGGCTGGGCCAGGATGGCCAAGCAAGGGCTTCAGGCTCAGGCAAGCCTGGGTCCCAGCCTAGCCTCTCTCCAGGAACCCTCTTGGGTGGAGAAGGGCCAAGAGGGCCCCAGAAGAGCACCTGGCACACGATGGGCTTTGCTGGCGGCAGTTCCTGTTTTCATCGGGGTGGAGAAATAGCCCTGGTCTCAGGACTCCCGTCTCCAGGGCCAGGCTTTGCCACATGCTCAGGTGGGGCCTCAGGCACGTCACCTAATCTCTCTGATGCTCACTTTCTTCATCCACACAATGCAGATAAACTTTATACTTACTTTTCCAACCCCATCCTGCCTGTGGTGGCAGCATAGGAAAGTCCTACCATGTGCAGAAAGGTGAAGAGAGTATCATTTATTTTACCCCTCAAAGGGGTTGTCACTTTATTTGTATTTTGTCTAGTATCATGAAAGGTTCTAAGGCTGGAGCAAGGTGAGATGTATTTTTTAAAAAATCAAAATATAGAACTTTAAGAAGTTCAGGTTTTTTTTTTTTTGTCAGAAACTGAGGAAAATACACAAGGAAATCAGTTGCATCACATGTAACCTAAAAGGTACAGATGTGTGGCTCAAAGCCCAAGAGCTAAAGGGGCAAAGGTCACAGAGAAATATGCCTGAGAGAAAATAAACAGCTAAACAAGCACATGGAAATCCAGCAACCTTGGAGTAAAAAATAGGTAACACACACACAGAGTTAAACACTATTAAACCCTTAGAGTAAATTATGAAAGTGTAACAGCCAATGATGGTGGGCTTCTGGTAGACCCTCTCCTTTCATACACACATAGATAGAGTCATCATAAGCTATCTAGTCACATACTTTAGAAAGTCATACTGTAACATTAAAAACTCTTTGATTAACTAATCCTTCTCTGAAAATTTTATCTTGTGCTGAAACAAAACAATTCTTTCCATCCACATATTTAAAAATGTCATTTCATTAAGTCAATCACAGAAGAACAGTTATTGTGTGACTACTATTTAAAAAAAGTCAGGGTGCTCTGGTGGTGTAGTGGGAAGGTTTTTGGCTGCTAACCAGGTCAGTGGTGCAGACCCACCAGCGGCTCCACTGGAGGAAGAGGAGGCAGGCTGCTTCCATAAAGATTT
>NW_006923837.1:12634-13452 GCF_000298275.1 Orycteropus afer afer
TTTATGAAAATGTCCATATATAAAATAGAGCTAACAAGGGGCAAAGTTATGATAACTTCTTAGCCACAACTCACTGAATAAGTGAGTCACTGGGATTGTGAGCTACAGACCATGGTCATGGGAGACATCAAGATCAATTGGCGTAACATACTACACCTTGTTCTACACTTTATTAAGTAGCAGCTGGAGTCTAAAAAGCTTGCAAGTGGCCATCTAAGATGCAACAACGGGTCTCTCCTCACCCAGAGCAAAGAAGAGTGAAGATAATCAAAGATGCATGGAAACAATTAGTCCAAAGGACTAGTGGACCGTGGGAACCTCAGCCTACATGACGCTGAGACCAGAAGAACTAGACAGTACCTGGCTACCACTGTCAACCACTCAGAAAGGAGTCAGAATAAGAGATCCTGGATAGAGTGGGAGAAAAATGTGGAACAAAACTCAAAATCATAAACAGACCAGGCTTACTGGTCTGACAGAGATTGGTGAAACCCCCAAGACTATGGTCCCCAATCACCCTTCAGGCTTGGAATTGAACTCACTCCCATGGCTTCACTTTCAGCCCTGTCTACAAAGTGAACAATTACACCAGGTAGATACATTCCTTAGTACAATCAACCACGGGAGATCAGAAGGGTGGCATTTGCACAGGAAGAAAGCTAGGGAGGCAGGAATGCATAGGAAAGACGGACACAGGGAAAAGGTAACCACAGGGAGGAAGTGGGAAGAGAGCTGTTACATTGTGGGCACTGTCATCAAAGTCATGAAACAAAATGTGTATGAACCGTTGAATGGAAAACAAATTTGCTCTGTAAACT
>NW_006923837.1:13755-14598 GCF_000298275.1 Orycteropus afer afer
GCCAGCCTTCTGGTTAGCAGTCAAGTGCCTTAGGCGCTATGCTACCAGAGCTCCTATAGTACACTAGCAAATGAAAATAAGCTGGACAAGTATATGTTCGTAGTGATTCTAACAGTGAAGTATGCCTCCCAATGGACAGATACTGATAGACACAAAAACGAAACAGCTGTGCTAAGACGGGGCTAGTAAATGTGGTGTCTGTCCTTTCCAGATTTCTTTTACAATGTTCCTATCTCACTCTCCAAACTTCCTGGAAGCATGGGGAACTGTGTCTTGCCTCAGCCACTACTCAGCTGGCACCATTGGATTTGGTTCCTAATTGTGTGGCTGTCTCTGAAAACACAAAGCAGCTGGTGTGCACGTGAGATCAGATGGCAAACACGCTCCAGCAGCCGCTTCATTGGAGCAAATACATTCAACTCTGTGCTGGGGCCAAGGAATTTTGCATTTGGGCAGGAAACGTCAGTCCCCACATAAAGGCCTTCTGAGGACTCTGAGAGTGAGCTTAAGAGTGGCTGCCCTGTGAATGGGCTTGGCCTGCACTGGGGCATCCCCTGTGCAGCCCCTCCCTTGTGGCCTTGTCCCAGCTCTCAACCTTCTCTGGGCTCCATGCTCCTCCAGGAATTTGATAAACGTTCTGACTTTGCAAACCATTTAGAGGGGTTCCTGGAGCTACTTGGATGCTGAGTCCCTGAGTGGTGCAAATGGTTGGAACCTCTGAAGGTGATCTACTTCCAAAAAATCAGCATTGAAAACTCTCCGGACACAGTTCGCCTCTGACCCACATGAGTGTGCCGTGAGTCAGAGTCAACTTGATGGTAACTAGTTTTTAGGGCCACACTG
>NW_006923837.1:15903-18336 GCF_000298275.1 Orycteropus afer afer
TTCAGTTGTGAGGATTTTTGTTTTCTTTATGTTGCAGTATAGTCTATGCTGAAGGCTGGAGTCTTTGATCTTCATCAGTAAGTGCTTCAAGTCCTCTTCACTTTCAGCAAGCAAGGTTGTGTCATTGGCGTATCACAGGTTGTTAATAAGTCTTCCTCCAGTTCTGATGCCATGTTCTTCTGCATATAGTCCAGCTTCTCAGATTATTTACTCAGCATACAGATGGAATAAGTACAGTGAAAAGATACGTCTCTGACACACATCTTTCCTGATTTAAAACCATGGAGTATCCCATTATTCTGTTTGAATGACTGACTTTTGGTCTATATACAGGTTTCTCGTGAGCGCAATTAAGTGTTCTGGAATTCCCATTCTTCACAATGTTACCCATAATTTGTTATGATCCACACAGTTGAATGTCTTTGCATAGGCAATAAAACATCTTTCTGGTATTCATTTTTCTGGTATTCTTTGCTTTCAGCCATGACATGCCTTATGCCACATACCCTTCAGAATCCAGCTTGAATTTCTGGCAGTTCTCTGTCAACGTACTGCTGCAATTTGCTTTTAATTATCTTCAGCAAAATTTTACTTGCTTGTAATATTGATGATATTGTTTGATAATTTCCATTCTGTTGGATCACTTTTCTTTGGAATGGGCACAAATCTGATCTCTTCTAGTCAGTTGGCTAGGTAGCTGTCTTCGAAATTTCTTGGCATAGATGAATGAGCACTTCCAGCATTGCATCTGTTTGTTGAAACATCTCGATTGGTATTATGTCAATTCCTGGAGCCTTATTTTTCACCAGTGTCTTCAGTGTGGCTTCTTCCTTTGATACTATTGGTTCTTGATCATATGCAGCCTCCTGAAATGATTGAACGTTGAACAATTCTTTTTGGTACAGTGACTGTTCATTCTGTCCATTTTCTTTTGATGCTTCCTTCATTGTTCAATATTTTTCCTGTTTTTTGCTGCTGTTAGGTACCACTGAGTCAGTTCCTACTCAGAGTGATCCTGTGCACAACAAAACAAAACACTACCTGGTCCTGCTCCTTCCTCACATTCATTGTTATGGTTGAGCCCACTGTGGCATCCACCTGTGTCAATTCATCTCGTTGAATCCTTCACTATTACAATTCAAGGCTTGAATTTTTTCTTTAGTTCTTTCAGCGTTGAGAAATGTCAAGTGTGTTCTTCCCTTTTGATTTTCTAACTCCAGGTCTTTGCACAGTTCATTATGATACTTTACTTTATAAGCTGTCCTCTGAAATCTTCTGTTCAGCTCTTTTACTTTATCATTTCTTCCATTTGCTTTAGCTACTCTGTTCAAGAGCAAGTTTCAGAGTCTCTTCTGATATCCATTGTGATCTTTTTTTTTCTTGTCTGTTTTTAATGACCTTTTGTTTTTTTTATGTATTATATCCTTGTATTATGTCCCCACAGTTCTTCTGGTCTTTAGTCACTAGTATTCAATGTGTCAAATCTATTATTTATTACATGTTGTTATTGTTTTTGTTATTTGCTGTCAAGTCAAACCTGACTCCTAGCGACCCTTCCTTGGGTTTCCAAGGCAGTATCACGACGGAAGTAGATTGCCCAACCTTCCTTCTGAGGAGTGGCTGGTGGATTTGAACCACCAGCCTTCTGGTTAGCAGTCAAGTGCCTTAGGCACTATGCCACCAGAGCTCCTATTTATTACATAGAGAGATTTATTTCAAAAATTGGCTCGCACAGTTGTGGAGGCTGGCAAGTACCAAATCTGTGGGTCAGGCATCAGGCTGGAAGCTTCTCCTGAGTCACGTGGTTGCAGGGCTGACAAACCCACAATCAGTAGGTCAGGCAGAGGTTGCTGACTCACAGGATTGCAGGAGCTGGCAGATCCCAACATCTGCAGATTACTAGCAGGCTGGTAACTCATGTCCCAGGAACTGGAGGTCAGAAGATGATGAGTTAGATGCAGGACTGAGCGTGAGTGAGCTTTGTCACAACATCCATATATACTGGATGCACACCACACCGCCTTGGAGACGCCCCTTACATAAGAGCACAAAATGGAGGACAGTTACATAATACTGAGAATTATGGCCTAGCCAAGTTGACACATAACAGTAACCATCACAATCCACCTGTTGTCAACATGGCACCTGTACATATTTTCTCAAACCATATATAATCTCTAAATAAAGACCATTATAAAGTCATATTTGCCCCTAACATGATACAACTACATGCATACTACCAAAAACTCACTAAGGGAGAGAAGAAAACAAAATATTTGCTATATAGATATAGATACACACACGCATATACATGTAACAAAACAAGGAAGCAATGCTCGTAACAATTACAGTCCTCATTACTGGGCTGTGGTCAGTGGGCTGGGGAGGTGGTTCCTAGTTTCTGGTTACACGTATTACCTTTGGACAAAATGA
>NW_006923837.1:19656-20303 GCF_000298275.1 Orycteropus afer afer
GACTCGATGGCAGTGAGTTTGGTTAGGTTTGGTTTCTGAACTGGGACAGGGATGCTTCTGGTAAGGAATGAGGGGGAAGTGGATGTTGAGTAGCCAACAATGGTGGCTCCTGCAGCATCCAGTATGTGGTGTGGAACAATAGACAGCTCTGAGGTCAATGGCCCAGGATCAGTTCCCCTTCTGCTGTGGCAACAACTATTTTTGTTCTGAGGAATTAACTCTCCTTCAGACCCCTGATCAACATCCTCTCCAAGGCTTACTTGATCCTCCTGGTTAATCTGGTTGTGCTACCCTGTATCGTTCCAGTACATTCTTTTTTATAGGTTAAGTAGCCAGACCCACTCAGTCTCTGTTGCATGCAGCCAAAGAACCCCAACTAGTCCATCAGGTTCAAGGGCACTGAGAGCTCTACGGTCCCCTCTCTTGGGCTGGCAGCAGCTTAGGTCAGTTTGCACAGTCCTGGAGATTTAGAACTCAGAGTCTGGTTTTGACTCCCACCAATCTTGTGACTCACTATGTTACCTTGGATAAGTCACTCAACACCTCTGGTTGGGTTATGACATTTAACTTAGTCCCAGTAGGGACCAACTAACAAGCAAACAAAAACACCCCACCTAAATGTATCCATCCAACTTAAGAAATCTCAT
>NW_006923838.1:0-1339 GCF_000298275.1 Orycteropus afer afer
GCAACCACTCCTTGGGTTTCCGAGGCCGTAACACTACGAAAGTAGATTGCCCGATCTTCCTTCCAAGGAGTGGCTGGTGGGTTTGAGCCACCAGCTTTCTGGTTAGCAGTCAAGTGCCTTAGACACTATGCTACCAGAGCTCCTAGAAGAGGGCATAGAACTAGGATATCATTGCTGATGTCAGATGGTTCTTGGCTGAAAGCAAAGAATGCCAGAAAGATGTCTACTACTATTTTATTGACTATGTAAAGGCATTTGATTGTGTGGATCATAACAAATTACGGATAACGTTGCTATGAATGAGAATCCCAGAATACTTAATTGTACTCCTGAGGAGCCTGTACATAGAACACGAGGCTGTTGTTCAAACACTGTAAGGGGATACTGCATATGTTTAAATCTGGAAAGGTGTGTGTCAGGGCTGTATCCTTTCACCATACTTATTCAATGTGTATGCCAAGCAAATAATCCAAGAAGGTCAACTAGATGAAGAGGAATGCAGCCTTAGGTTTTAGGGAAAAGTCATTAACCACCTGTGATATGCAGATGACACAACCTTGCTTGCTGAAAGTGAATATGACTCAGAATACTTACTGATGAAGATCAATGACTACAATCTTCAGT
Source organism: Orycteropus afer afer (assembly GCF_000298275.1). NCBI lineage: Eukaryota > Metazoa > Chordata > Mammalia > Tubulidentata > Orycteropodidae > Orycteropus > Orycteropus afer. The sequence continues at coordinate 625 of NW_006923838.1, forward strand.
ATGGATTACACCTCAACATAAAGAAAACAAAAATCCTTGCAACTAGACCAGCAAGCAACATCATGAAAAATGGAGAAAAGTTTGAAGTTGTCAGGGATTTCATTTTATTTGTATCCACAGTCCACATCCAATGCAACAGAAGTCAAGAAATAAGACATATTGCACTGAGCAAATCTGATGGAAAAGACCTCTTTAAAGTATAAAGGAGAAAAGATGGTGCTTGAAAACTGAGGTACACCTAACTCAGCCATGGTATTTTCAATCATTTCATATGCATGTGAAAACTGGACATGGAATAAGGAAAACTGAAGAAAAGTTGATGTCTTTGAATAGTGGTGTTGGTGAAGAGTACTGAAAATATGATGGACTGCCAGCAGAAAGAACAAATCTGTCCTGGAAATAGCTGGAATACTCTTAAAAGGGAGAATGGCTAGACTTCATCTCACCTATTTTGGTCATGTTGTCATAAGAGATCAGTCCCTGGAGAAAGATATCATGCATGGTAAAGTAGAGGGTTAGTGAAAAAGGGGAAGACCCTCAACAAGATGGATTGAAGCAGTGACTGAAATGATGGGCTCAAGCATAGCAAGGATTATCAGGATGGTGCAGGATTAGGCAGTATTTCATTTTATTGTACATAAGGTTGCTATGAGTCAGAGCCAACTCCATGGCACCTAACAACAACAACAACACTGGGGTCAAAGTTATGAATACT
>NW_006923838.1:1439-3585 GCF_000298275.1 Orycteropus afer afer
GCTCTTTATGCCAAAATACTTGAAAGACAGCTACCTGGCCAATTGACTTGTGCCCATTCCAAAGAAAAGTGATTCAACAGATTGTGGAAATTCTTAAACAATATCATTAATATTACACACAAGTAAAATTTTGCTGATGATACCTCAAAAACAGTTGTAACAGTATATTGACAGGGAGCTTCCAGAAACTCAAGCCAGATTCAGAAGAGGGCATGTTGTTGTTGTTGTTAGTGCCATTGAGTCAGAGCCGACTCTAGCAACCACTCCTTGGGTTTCCGAGGCCGTAACACTACGAAAGTAGATTGCCCGATCTTCCTTCCAAGGAGTGGCTGGTGGGTTTGAGCCACCAGCCTTCTGCTTAGCAGTCAAGTGCCTTAGGCACAATGCTACCAGAGCTCCTTGAATACTTCTTAGCCTTAACCAAACACTTTGATGGAATGAGTTGCTGGGCATGGGGTCTCAGGACCATAGGCCTGGGGGACATCAAGGTCAACTGACATAACTGTCCACAAAGACAATGCTCTACATCCTGCTTTGCTGATTAGTAACTAGGGTCTTAAAAGCTTGTGAGCTGCTACCTAAGGTACACCTATTGGTCTCTCTGTAACTTAAGCAAAGAAGAGTGAAGAAAACCAAAGATGCATGAAAACAATTAGACCAAAGGAGTCATAGACTGTGGAACCCCAACCTCAATGACCCTGAGACCAGAAGAATTAGGTGGTGCCCAGCTACTGTTGATGGCTCTGAAAATGGATCACAATAGGATATCATGGATAGAAAGTGAGAAAAGTGTGGAACAAAACTCATAACCATAAAACAAAATGAACAAACAGGCTTACTGGTCTCATAGAGACTGGTGCAAGTCCCACAATATAGCCTTTAGACACTCTTCAAGCCTGGAACCAAACTTACCCCTATGGCTCAACTTGTAGACAAGTAATAGACAGGCATATAAGGTAAATGATAGCACCAAGGAGGAACACATTGCCTAGAACAACCAATCAAAAGAGCAACATTTGCCCAAAAATAAAGCTAGGAAGGCAGGAAGTGATAGGAAAGAAGGGGGAACAGAAATGGTAAACACAGGGAGGAAGTGGGAAGAGTGCTGTTTCATTATGGGGACTGCAATCAATGTCACAATATAAAATGTGTATGAACTTTTGAGCGCAAAACCAATTTGCTCTGTAAACTTTCACCCAAATCACAATAAAAAGTTAAGAAAAAAAAAGAATTATTCCAGACAAAATTTATAATATTTTTCTCAAGTTCCACATTCACCCTCTCCAATGTTTAAATAATGTTACCTTAGAGAGTAATAGTATCTTGACATATCCTATCTTTAAGAATGTGGTATGGGCCTACTTTTTTCTTTTTTTATATTTCTCAGTAGAATTTTATAGGTTCTTTATATGTCTTGTTAAGTTTATGCCTATATATTTAACTGTATTACTGTTATTGTAAATACTGTGCCATCATTATTGCTAAATAAAACATTATAGATTTTTGTATATTTGTATAACCAGCCATCCTAGTAAACATCCTGTTAAGTTATAATAACATTTCATTACATTTTCTTGGCTGTTCCAGGTAGTAATAACAATTTTACATACCTTTCCAATTTTGTTTTATCGTCTTATTACATTTGTTAGTATTTCTGGGTTGGTGTTTAATAGTAGTGGATTAAGAGGCATCACTGTCCATTTCTGACTTTAACGGGAGCATACCTTATTCCCTGTTTTCTCATACACTCTCAAGGCACCTCCTCCCCTTCTGTTAACTCTATTTATTCTTCAGATCTCTATGTATAATTTCCTCCAGGGTGGCCAACCCTCATGACCAGGTCACCCTATTTACATTTTTGAAGTGTATCACGTATCTTTACTTCATTACACTTACTGCAGTTTCTCAGAATTATTTGTGTGCTTATGTGACTGATGGCTGTCTCCCCCACTCATCTGCATGTTCATGAAGCCTGGGAACTTGCCTGATTTTGCTCATAGTGGTATATCCAACATTAGCAAAGGGCTGATATGACTGATCTCAGTAAGTGTTTGTGAAATAAATAATTTCTAGCATTTTATCATTAGTCATGGTACAGTTCATTTTTTCTGTTGCCATATTAGTGCTTTTATTATTGAATTCTAGA
>NW_006923838.1:5200-8923 GCF_000298275.1 Orycteropus afer afer
GTAGATCCCACCATGGAGTTGATTGCCAGTCTCATCATGGGGAATAACTACCACCAGCTGCCCAGCCACTCAACCAGGCCTAGCCAAGTTGACACGCAACCTTAACTACCACAGACAATGTGTGGATATTATTATGGGGGAGATCTTGTACTAAAAAATAATGTTAAATGGATATATTAGGAAAAACTGATAGTTCTACACATGGATCTTTGCACAGAAAGCAGATGTGGAAGAAAGGAAAATAAAAGAGTTGCTTCCACATTTGATGCAAATATTTTATGGAATTCTTACTTTACGAATCCATTTTGGAGCATCCATTTTGTAGATTTGTCATTGTGTGACATTAACTAGTTGACATAGAGTTGTTACTGACTCATGGCAACTCCATGTATTTCAGAGTAGAACTGCACTTGGTAGGGTTTCAAGGCTGTGACCAGATTGCCAGGCCTCTCTTCTAAGGGACCTCTGTATGAGTTCAAGCCACCCACCTTTCGCTTAGCAGCTGAGAATTTAACTGTTTGCATCACCCAGGAACTTCTCCTTGACATCAGTCACACAGTATTGGCTTGAATACTTTTTCTGAAAGCAAGCTTACTACCTTTCAAAACTGTTATTGAACAGTGATATATTTAATATATTTTAATATATTCCATATAGGACCTCTGGTAGCATAGTGCCTAAGGCACTTGACTGCTAATCAGAAGACTGGTGGTTCAAACCCACTAGCCACTCCTCGGAAGGAAGGTTGGGCAATCTACTTCTGTAGTGATACCGCCTCAGAAACCCAAGGGGAGGGGGGTCACTATGAGTTGGGTCCGACTCGACAGCACATAACAACAACAACAAAATACTCCATATATCAACATTAAATCTGTCATATTTGTTCAAATAGTCTCCCCACTTTATCATTTGTGTGTGTGTGTGTGTTTTAAATACTTATATAGATTCTGTTAACTTTGGAGAGAAAGCTCTGGTGGCATAGGGCCGGAGGCATTTGACTGCTAAGCAGATGGCTGGCAGTTCAAATCCACCAGCTGCTCCTCGGAAGGAAGATTGGGCAATCTACTTCCATTGAGATACTGCCTCGGAAACCCAAGGAGGGGTTGCTATGAGGAGAATTTAATTCAATAAATTTTTATTTTGTGATTTATTTTATTGCTTTTGGCCTAGGGAAAATGAGCAAAAAGATAATAAAAAGACAAGCAACAATATAACATAAATGGCCAATAAATACATGAAAAAAAAATCAACTTCATCGTAATGAAATATATGTAAACTATAATTATGGAATATAATTTTTACATAGAGACTTGGCAGAGATAGAAAAAAGATAATATTGATTATTTGCTAAAGTGTAGTATGACGAGTTCACTCATCATTTAATTAATTGTAAATTATTCATTGTAAATTATTATTAATTGTAATTTAATTTAATTCTAATTATTATTAATTGTAAATAAAACACATTCAAGCCCTTAAATTTAGTAACACACTTCTAGGAATCTATCCCAAGGGTACAATCAGAAACGTAGTAAAATTTTTATATAGAAAAAGTAGTAATAAACTAATGTCCAAAAATGTAGAGAATAATTAAATAGATAGATTATTCCATATAAACTATGTTGTTGTTATGTTGTTATGTGCCGTCAAGTCAAACCCGACTCATAGCGACCCCTCCTTGGGTTTCCGAGGCAGTATCACTACGGAAGTAGGATTGCCCAACCTTCCTTCCGAGGAGTGGCTGGTGGGTTTGAACCGCCAGCCATCTGGTTAGCCTTAGGCACTAAATTATAGAAGGAGTGCTGTATTTCACAATCACTGAAAATATTGTGTTGATTAATATTTGTTGATAATGGGAAATGCTGAAATATAACAATAAATTATGTGTAAAAACTACTTCACACAGTAGTATATACGTTCATATAGATATAGATATCCCTATATATCTATGTATCTGTCCATCTGTATCTGTGCTAATACAGTAACCATTAACCAACCACCTGTTTAGCACTTGAAATGTGGCTAGTCAGATGACTGAGGACTGAATGTTTAACTTAATTAAATTTAAATTTAAATAAAAAATCTTCTACTCAGTTACCAGAATATGTTCCAGCTTCTTTGGAACAACTTGGGTATTTTAGTCTACTTTTTTAGCTTTAAAATTTATCAAATCTAAATACAGATTAAGTATTTTTGATGGAAATTCAGAGTCCAAATTGAGATAAGCTATAAAATAAATATTAGATTTCAAAGACCTAGTTTTAAAAAGAAGAATGTAAAGGATCAGAGTTCTGGTAAGATGGCAGAATAGGCAGAAAGACTGCACCGACCCTCTTCAACAAAGAAAAGGGGAACCAATTAACACAAATATAGAAAACAATCCTGGACCCCTGAGCTTTAAAGGGAAGGATATAGAAGTGGACTAACCTCCAACTAGCAGAAGAATTTGCATGAAAACACCGAAAAAGGAGACATACAAAGCTATGGTCTGGCAGTGATCCTGACAACACAGACAGCTTGGATATTGCTTAGTGGTTGTGTTGTTGTTGTTGTTGTTGTTATGTGCCTTCGAGTCAGACTCGACTCATAGCGACCCCTCCTTGGGTTTCTGAAGCAGTATCTCTACGGAAGTAGATTGCCCCATCTTCCTTCTGAGGAGTGGCTTAGTGGGGGTAGGACCTAACAATTAACCTAAAAATCAGCCCTGCTAGCAAGGGACTACATGGAGGACTGCTCTGGTAGCTGGGGAAGAAAAGGGGAAGCAGAGAAGCAGGGCTGAGCTGTGGACTTTTACCTGTCCAGAGGGCACAGCCATTTTGAATGTTTATAAGTGGCTTGACAATTTTGTGTATTTAAAGCGACAGTATTCTCCCAGGTTCCATGGATTTAAGAATATGCTCTGCTTACTGGGGACCACAAAGACATCCTGGATGAACGGATTACTAGAAAGGTGCAACACTCCCCTTGTTACTCTTATACCCCACACCCTCTTGGTGAATGGAGCTGCGGCCATCCCTCACTCCCACTCACCTTCTATGCTAGCAGGAATTCCATCTCAGTCTGTGTGCTCCCACAGAGCCTGAGTGCCCTGCCCCGCCCTATCCAGAATTTTTTTTTTTCTTTTTTATAAGTTTGTTTGTTTTTGTCTGTTTTAAAACTATTATTATTATTACTTTTGTCCTTTTTCTTATCATTCTTTATTCTTCCCTTCCCAGGTTCCAGTTTTCAGCTTTTTTTTTTTCTTTTCCCTGTTCCTAGTTCTAATTTTTTTTTCTTTCTTGTGGGTAGCCCCATTCCTTGTTTCTCTTTATGTGTTTTTCACATTTTTTTCTTCATTATTCTCCTTCTCTACTTTTTTCTCTTATTACCCTCTCCCCAGATATTGTGGTGTTTTTTGTTTTGTTTTGTCTTTTGTTTTTTGTTGTCTTCCCTTTTTAGTTACTATTCCTGTGTAATTACACCGTGTGCTTTTTGTCCTTTGCTTTTACTTTTTTGATGGTTATTCAATTGTTATTTTTGTCTAACTGAGTGGGAGACAGCAACAGTCCCCATATGAAACAACTGCACCCACACTTCCTTCAGCTTCACTTACTGAGTGAGGAGAGTCACCACCTCCTTCTCCACCAATGGGCCTATGATAAACAACCACCAAGAAGATTCTGACTCACCCTTAACTGCTCTTCACAAACAGTTAACAGAGATCTAAATACAAAAATGTCACAA
>NW_006923838.1:11348-12695 GCF_000298275.1 Orycteropus afer afer
TATAAAACCCTGAAAGAGAAAAATTTTCAACCAAGAATTATATACCCGGCAAATTGTCCCTCAAATATGATGGTGAAATTAGGAGATTTCCAGATGAGCAGAAACTAAGAATTTGTTAAAACCAGACCAACCTTAAAGAGATACTAAAAGAAGTCCTTTGAACAGAGAACCAAAATTAGCAAACAACAACCGACCATTATACACAAAATCATGTAAACCCAGAAACCACAGCTATGGACACATCCAAAGTAAAATGAGCTTACAAGATTGTAAACAGGGAACCAGAAATTTCAATTGGCAAATGAGGACAACTACAAATCAAAAAGAGGGAAAATACTGTGTAGTTACAGAACTTCTAAATGGTGAGGAAGTTAAGAGAGTCGCAAGACAGAATGGACTATGCCAAACTTGGGGAGAAAATTATAAATCATAGGGTAACCTCAAAGAAAAAGATAAACCCTTATATCACAATAAAAAAGAGGACAAGCACAAATATTCAACAAATATTAAACAACAGCAACAAAGGAAATGATAACACAATTCATAAACATAATGAGCTCCGCACAAAAAATAATATGGAACAAAGAAACCAGGGACACCATGAAAAAGCACATAACAAAATGACAGCAACCAATTCATACTTGTCAATAATTACACTGAATGTTAATGGATTAAATGCACCACTCAAGAGACGGAGAGTTGCAGATTGGCTAAGAAAACATAACCTATCAATACGCTGTCTACAAGAGACACACCTTAGAGACAAAGACAAAAATAGACTAAAAATCAAAGGTTGGGAAAGATATATCATGCAAATGGCAACCGTAAAAGAGCAGGAGTGGCAATATTAATTTCTGATCAAGTTGACTTTAAAACAAAAACCACCATAAGAGACAAGGAAGGACATTATATAGTCATTAAAGGATCAATTGAACAAGAAGATATAACCATAATAAATATCTATGGACCCAATGAAAGAGCCCCAAAATACATAAATCAAAGTTTAAAAGAGTTAAAAGCCAAATAGATGACTCCACAGTCATAGTGGGAGACTGTAATACACCACTTTCAATCAAAGATAGAACAACTGGAAAGAAACACAGCAAAGATGCAGAAGAGCTAAACAATACAATCCACCAACTTGACCTTATAGACATCTACAGAGCACTTTACCCAACAATACTGTAATATACATTATTTTTGAGTGCACATGGAACATTTTCCAAGATAGACCATATATTAGACCATAAAGCAAGCCTTCATAAATTTAAAAATGTTAAAATACTGCAAAGCATCTTCTCAGATCACAATGCTATCAAATTAGAAATCAACAATAGGAAGATCAAT
>NW_006923838.1:19940-20669 GCF_000298275.1 Orycteropus afer afer
GATTGCCCAACCTTCCTTCCGAGGAGTGGCTGGTGGGTTTGAACCGCCAGCAGTCTGGTTAGCAGGCAAGTGTCTTAGCCACTATGCTACCAGAGAGAGGGATCGATAAAGACGTGAAGTGGCTGGCTTACACACTTTCATGAGTGTGCTTAGTCTCAAAATGAGGGGGACAAGGGAGGATCCCCATTGAATAGTTTCCTCTTTTCATGATGGATCTAGTGAAGAGAGGTGGGGGAGGGTGTTGATAGGATTATATGTTTCAGTTGTGAGTGTTGATTGTTAACAGGGTTAATTGTGATTGTAAAAACTAATTGTAGAACCTGTAGCTGTGAGAGTACACTAAGGGGGAGGTACTGCTGAACTGGAGTACAGTGGCAGAACCTAAAGTCCCTTAAAGGAACTTGTTACCTCATGAGTCTCAGAGCAGGGCAATAATCTACTCTCAGTTTAATTTTATCTGAGGCCAGAAAGGATGAAGCTGAGAGGAAGTTTTGGAGAACCTGACCAGATCATGTGGACACCTACAGCAAACCTAAATAGCTGGTATCTGTGTAACTTCACCCTCAGGACTCTTTGCTCTGTTGAACAACTAATTGTTAATGACTGTTTGCATTTGACTAACCAGAAAGCTGGAGGTTCAAACCCACCAGCCACTCCTCGGAAGGAAGGTTGGGCAATCTACTTCTGTAGTGATACTGCCTCAGAAACCCAAGGAGGGGTCACTATGAG
>NW_006923839.1:0-8115 GCF_000298275.1 Orycteropus afer afer
CCTAGCCAATAGACTCCAACAACATATCAAGAAAATCATTCATCATGACCAAGTGGGGTTCATACCAGGTATGCAGGGATGGTTCAACATTATAATTTTCTATGCTGAGCTCGTTTTGTTTTATGAATCATGTTATCCCTTCCTTCACTGCTATTGTTTTAGTATTTGCTGGATATTTATGCTGGTCCTCTGTTTTGATGTGAAGGTTTATCATTTTTCTTTGAGGTTACCCCATGATTTATAATTTTCTTCCCAAGTTTAGAACAGTCTGTTCTATCTTATAGTTGTCTTGACTTCCCTTCCAACTAGAAGTTCTGTAATGACACAGTTTTTTCCTTCTTTTTGGTTTGTAGTTGTCCTCATTTGTCAATTGATATCTCTGGTTTCCTGTTTACAGTCCTGTAGGCTTCTTTACTTTGGATACTTCCATAGCTGGGTTGGTTTCTGGGTTATTTCATCATGTGTGTTAATGGTCAGTTGTTGTTGGTGTTGTTGCTTCTCTGTCCAAAGGGTACCAGTTAGCATTTCTTGTAAGGTTGGTCTGGTTTTAACAGATTCCCTTAATTTCTGCTTATCTGGAAATGTCCTAATTTCATCATCATATTTGAGGCACAATTTTGCCAGGTACATAATTCTTGGTTGGAGATTTTTCTCTTTCAGTGTTTTATACATACCATCCCATTGTCTTTTTGCCTGAATGGTTTCTCTCGAGAAATCTGAGCTTAGTCTTACTGGTTGCCCCTTGTAGGTAACTTTTCATTTTTCCCATCCTGCTCTCTTGATTCTTTCTTTGTCTTTGGTTTCGGTAAGTTTGATGATGATATGTCTGGATGATTTTCTTTTGGGGTCTATCCTGTTTGGATTTTTTTTTTTTTTTTTGACTTCCTGAATGGATATATTCTCACCTTTCATCATACCAGGAAAATTCTCTCCCAACAAATCTTTGACAATTTTCTCTGCAGTTTTATTTGTCTCCTCTTGTTCTGGAATTCCAATTACACATAGGTTATTCCTTTTGATGATATCCCACATGAACCTTAGGCTTTCTTCATTTTTTCTTGATCTTTTCTCTGATTTATATCCCTTTCCAAAGAAGTGTTCAGATATTTGCCTTCAATCTCCCTACTTCTGTCTTCCATTGATTCATTTCTGCTTATTTGCCCATTCAATGCCTTATCTATTTCTGAAAAGTTAGTATTAATCTTCTGGATTTCTGTGTGTATATTTTGTATCATTTCTAATTTTTCATTTATTTTGTCGTTTTGTTCTTTCGAAATTGTTCTAGGGTTTTCTCTGTGTTTTCCTTGATCTGTCTCTCAATTCGTTGAAGATACCTAAATACAATTCTTTTGAATTCCTTATCAGGGAGTTCTAGTGCTGTGTCTTCATCAGGGATGTATGTTGGATCTGTATGCTGGTCCTTTATTTCTCCTGCTTTATCTTGCTTCTTTATGTGGTCTGTGATTGCTCTGTTGTCTCTGAGACATTGTGACATTTTTGTGTTTATATTTAATTGGTGATTGTACGTTGGAGTGACTTGCCCACGATTTTCATTTTGTTTGTTTATATCTCTGTTATCTACACAAGCAGGGTACTGTGCTGTGCTCCTCTATTTGCCAGTGAGAAGCACTTATACACTCACCACCTGTCTCCTTTCCTGTTGTCAGCCTCTCATATGTCCCTGCTGACCCTGGCAAACAGAGCCTATTCTTAGATCCCTGGAATCCGAATGAGAATGCCATCACTTTAAAATCCAAAATGGTTGCCACTTATAAAAATTCAAATTGGCTGCACCCTCGGTCACTTTAAATATCCCAAATGACCACTGCTTGTAAAGATCCAAAATATCTGCACCCTTGGTCACTTTAAATATCCAAAATAGCTGCCACTTGTAAACATTCAAAATGGCTGCACCCTCAGTCACTGTAAATATCCAAATTGTTGCGCCCTCTGGACATCAGAAAGTCAACAGCTCAGGTTGTCTCCCACCTTGCTGTCTCCCTTCCTAGTCATAGACCACCAACACAGTTGTCCCTGCAGCCCTTCCTGACCAGGGCTGATCTTTAGGTCAATTCTCAGGTCCCAACACCACTTGGAAATATTCAGGCTGTTGGTCCCATCGGAGTAGCTGACAGTCTGTGGCTCTGACCATCTCTGTACTCACTGTTTTCCTTCAGGTTTTTCCACTAGTCGGTGCCTAATCCACTTCTATATAGTTCCTTTCAAAACTTAGGGCTCCAGGATTATCTTCTGTATCTCTGTCAATCGGTTTTTCTCTTCTTTGTTGAAGAGGGTCTGTGTTGCTTGTCTGCCTACTCCTCCATCTTACCAGAAGTGGTTTTGATTATTCTAAGGAATGTATATCTCCCTGGTGTTATGACTCACCACCTTACAGGCCAGTTTATTGTTTGGCTGAAAGTTAAGCCATGGGGGTAAGCTCAGTTTCAGGCTTTAATGGTTTCTAAGGGCCATAGTCTTGGGGGTTCCACCAGTCTCTATTAGATCAGTTAGCCTGATCTTTTTTTTTTAGTTTTGTTCTACATTTTTCTCCCACTCTGTTAAGGACCTCCAGTTGTAGTCCCTTTCAGAGTTACTGGCAGTGGTAGCCAGGTACTATCTAGTTTTTCTGGTCTCAGGGTTATTGAGGCTGGGGTTCGCACGGTCCATTAGTCCTTTGGACTAATTGTTTCCATGCGGGGTTTTTTTTTTATTATTATTATCGCCACTCTTCTTTGCTGTAGGTGGACAGAGACCAATAGTTGCACCTTAGATGACTGCTCATAGCTTTTAAGATCCCAGTTGCTACTCACCAAAGTAGGATGGAGAACATTGTCTTTATGGACTATGCTATGCCAACTGAACTTGATGTCCCTTGAGACTATGATCCTGAGCTCCCAGGCTCAGCAACTCATTCTCTCAAAGTGTTTGATTATGGCTAAAAAGTATTCATAACTTTGCCCCTTGTATGCTCTACTATATTTGTAGATATATTTGCAACAACAACAAAAAAATACATATGTAGAAATATCCTCTGTCAAAAATCAGCCACTCTGCAGAAGGAAGACAGGGCAATCTATTTCTGTAAAGATTTACCGCCTTGGAAACCCAATGGGGATCACTATGAGTTGGAATCGATTCAATAGCAGTGGGTTTTGTTTTGTTTTTAATACATACAGAAAATTGCATATACCTGAAGTGCAAAGAAGGATGACTTTTTACAAAGTGAGTATCTATGTTACACATATAACCATTCTCTAGGCGGTTCAAACCCACCAGCCACTCCTCAGAAGGAAGATGGGGCAGTCTACTTCCATAGTGATACTGCCTCGGAAACTCAAGGAGGGGTCGCTATGAGTCGGGTCCAACTTGATGGCACATAACAACAACAACAACAGGTGAAAAAGTAGACCATTAGCAGCACCCCAGCTAACCCCTTCATACCTCATAGTTCCTATTCCTTCAAAGGGTAGCCAGTAACCTGACTTCTCTGACATATTAATTTTTCCTGTTTTGGGATTTCATATGTAATATGTTTTTGAAATTTATACACATTATACATAGGTCTAGTTCATTTATTCTCATGGCTATATGGTATTCTATTATGGAAATATACCACAATTGATTTATCCACTCTGGGTTGATGGAATTTTGTGTTGCTTTCAGTTTTTGGCTATAATGAATTATACGGCTGTGAGCAATCTTGCACACGTCTTTTGGTGCTCACGCACGTGCATTTCTGTTGGGTCTATCCCTAAAAGTGGAATTGCTGGTCACAACATATGCATACATACTGCTTTAATGGATACTGGAACCAGCAGTGAATGAGAGTCAGGAAAACATTTATGATTGGGGAAAGAGCCAAGTTCAGGCCCCAAGTTTCTGGTCCCCTCCTAGGTTTGGATTATAGAGGAGTCAAAGCAACCAATTACCCTCTGTGTTTCCACAACTGTAAATTGTAAGTAATTAGTACCTGCTCTCTTTTCTGTGTAGGATGGGAAAGCCATCTGCAAAGTCTCAGCCTGCACAAATGAAAGCTATCATTAAAATAGAAGCAGAGAAGCGAGCTTTTTTAATTATTAACAAGAACTAAATACCTATACTTAGGTGAGTTTCCATTTCCAATTAAGAACCCAGAGATTAGATTAAGTGGTCTGCTAAAGCCATGAAGTTACATTGCCAGAGGGGTCTGTAGTATTATTCTCTCAATCCCGAACACAGTGAACAGCCCTTCAAGCTTGTCTGAAGGTACAGAGGTCTTCCTGTTCCTCCTCTCCATTGCTAAATGCTCCAGCTCCCTCCATCTCTCATCCTCCACCCTGCCCTGCCCTGCCCTGCCCGGCCCCCCCGCATCAACCTGAGTTGGCCTGATCTGGAAAAACTAGTTTAACTCTGCCTGGCTGATCTAGCTGTAATGCACCAGAGAAACCAAAGGAGAAAATTAGTCCATGTTTTCTTGCATTCTTGAATCTAAATTTTAAGTATTGTCAATGAGGTGCCTTTGTCCCAGAATGAAACTAAAAGTTCGCAGGCATTTATTCTGCCAAAAGCTGTGTTAAGCTAAATTAGGGCTGTAAAAATTAATATTCAGTTAGAAGTACGGTTGACCCATGAACAACGTGGGGGCTAGGGGTGACGAGCACTGCACAGTTGAAAATTGTCCTACAACTTTTGACGCCCAAAAATCTTAACTAGTAATAGACTACTATTGTCCGGAAGACCTACGGATAACATAAAGAGTTGATTAACACAGTTCCTGCCATACATTCACTAGATTTTCACACAGACACTCATGCACATCTCCAACAGAGAAGTCTGTTAACTGGATGGCAGATGATTATTTGCTATTCATTAAGTGAAGTGGTTCATCATGAAGGTCTTCATCTCCGTGGTCTTCACGTTGAGTAGGATGAGGAGGAGGAAGGACAGAAGCAGGAAGAGGAGGTGCTGGTGGTGCTGCCTCAGGAGTGGCAGAGGAGGAAGAGACGGAGGAGGTGGAAGGGGAGCCCAGGGAGGCAGGCCCAGTCTACCTTTACAGAAATAACGTTGTAAGTTCGATCTTTTTTACTTTTTCTTTCTCAAAAAATGTTTCTATAAGGTCCTAATCCTTCCTCAAACATTTGCTTTAGTTTCAGTGCCCGTCTCGTAGAAGAGTTCCATGTGGTAAAAGAAGTCAAAAGCAGACTTGAATAATCGGAACTCTCCTGCCAATTTCTCTAATGTCAGTTTGTTTTCTGGTACCGCTTCTTACTCATCTCCATCAAGTCATCTTCTGTCAGTTCCTCCTCTGTGATGTCTACTAGCTCTTGAATTTCTCCAAGGCCCATATCTTGAAAAAAAACTCCGTGTGTAAGTGTAGCCATGCAGTTCAAATCCGTGTTGTTCGAGGATCTACTGTAGTTTCAAACTCTCTTCCATCTTGTTGGTTCCCATGAAGGGCCCCAAAGAACAAGTAGGAAGCAGTGCCCTCTTCTGGCCCATGCGATATCTGCAGTGCCATGGCTAAAGGGGATTGTCAACCCTAGGGATTGACTGGCTTCCTCTGCCTCCAGGTTTGTTTTAGAGCTATTATCAGTCCTGAGTACCTCGTGTTTCCTCTTCAAACAAGAAAAATCAAATCCAAATCCATTTTATATTAGTGACATCATATTTAAATTAACATAAAGGGACATGAAGTATAGCAATTGACCTTCTGAACTCTGAACCCAGCCACACCCTGCTTATGAGTTTCATGATCCAGTTATGTAATCACGCTAATACCTGGTCTTTTAATCTTTATTAAGGAGAAAATATTAGTGTTCATTTAATAAGTTGTTGTGAAGATTGAAAAATAGAAAACGTGCTTAGAATAATGTTTAGAATAGTGTCAGGCTCAGTAAGCACTCTATGAACGGTAGTCATTATTATTACTAAAGTTATTGAGGGTACATGGAAAGGTAGCTAGCCTTAGTTCACTTTTCTCCCCTCACACTATCCAAAACTCTCATGCACAGGCAATACCTTCCTTTCATCACAACTTGTTACTGAGGATATTATAAAACTATTTCTTACAAAACATCTTGTTCTTCCCAAAGGACTTAATCAAGATTAAAAGTCGGGTTCCAACTCAAGGACTAAATCATGGATGGAGCTATCATTATGTCACTGAAGCAAAGTTCAGTGAATCCTGGTAATCATTTAAAATTGAAAAATAATTCTTTAAATGTTAATAAAACTTAATCTTTGCTCCACTACACAATATTTAATAAAAGAAAAACGAAACAGTGTATATTTGTTTACTTTGTAAAGATTGTTATAGAACCTAGCATTATAGAAATGGATCTGCTCAGCTAACCTGTTTAAATTTTGATATGAATATCTTTGTACTAATGTTTAATATAAATTCAAAAAAGCAAATCACAATATATCTTTTAATCATGGATTTAATTAGTAGTTTGCTTTTTCACAAGTTAGAAGAACTTTTGCAAGATGATTTGGTTGGCCACAGCCTATTTTCAAAACCAGACAAATGATTATCTCTAGATGGAGGGATTTGAGTAAATTGTGTTTTTATTTTTGATATTTGTCTGTGTTTCATTCAGGGATTTGCTAAAAGTACCCACACGACTCAATCTAGCAGGTTATACTCACTGCTAAGATGATTACTCGTGACCAATCAGTGATGTGCAGACCACACAACTTTGCTTGCTGAAAGCCAAGAGGACTTAAAGCACTTACTGATGAAGATCACAGCCTTCAGTATGGATTACACCTCAACATAAAGAAAAGAAAAATCATCACACCTGGACCAATAAGAAAGATCGTTTTAAACAGAGAGAAGACTGAAGTTGTCAAAGATTTCATTTTTCTTGGATCCGCAATCAACATCCATGGAAGCAGCAGTCAAGAAATCAAACAATGGGATTGGGCAGATCTGCTACAAAAGACTTCGTTAAAATGTTCAAATACAAAGGTGTCAGTTTGAGGACTAAGGTGGGCCTGATCCTAACCATGGTATTTTTAATTGCCTCATATGCATGTGAAAGCTAGAAGTGAACAAGGAAGACTGGAGAAGAAGTGATGTATTTGAATTATTGTGTTGGTGAAGAATATTGAATATACCATAGACTACCAGATGAACAAACAAGTCTGTCCTGGAGGAAGTGCAGCTGGAATGCTCCTTAGATTCCAGATGAGATGAGGAAGATGATGAGATTTTGTGTCACGTATTTTGGACATGTTATCAGGAGGGACCAGTCTCTGTCTGGAGAAGGATATCATGCCTGGTAAAGTAGAAGGTCAACAAAAAGAGGAAGACCCTCACCAAGAGGGATGGACACAGTGGCTGCAACAATGGGCTCAAACATACCAACGATTGTGAGGATGGGGCAGAATCAAGTGCTATATTGTTCTACCTGCACAGGGTTGCTATGAGTTGGAACCAACTTGATGGCAACTAACAACACAACAAGATTTATTACAACAAAAAATACAGAGCAAAGCAGCAGGGGGAAAACACATCAGTGGAGTCTAGAGAGGTTCAGCATAGGCTTCTGTATCTTCCCCTCTGATGCCACATGTAGGTCCTCTCTCTCTGTCTCTCTCTAGCAGTTAACTACAGAGGTATGTGTGGAATGTCTCTGCCCAGGGAAGCTCATTTGAATCTCAAGATCCAAGGCTTTTATTTTTTAAAAACACATTTTATTGAAATATAATTTATATACAGTGAAATACACAAAACTAAAGTGGCATGGGTCAATGCATTTTTTTTTCAGTGTTCCCTCCACTCCCCTCCAACTCCTCGCAACCAACAAAGAAAGACACTTTATCAGGAGGGACCAGTCTCTGTCTCTCCATATACAAACCTTTCCTTGACCCTCCACAACAACGAACTAATACTATATTTGTCCTTCTGTGACTGACTTAGGTCACTCAGCATAATGTCCTCCAAGTTCATCCACACTATGCGGTATTTTATACATTATTCTTTAGTGCTACATAGCATTCTATTATGTATGTACCATAGTTTGGTCATCCACTCTTCTGCTATAAATCTTAAGAGATAAGTCTAAGATATGTAATTATCAGCAGATATGAATTTGTTGCTGTCATTTTTGTTATGTGCTTTTTCGTGGTGTC
>NW_006923839.1:9841-12303 GCF_000298275.1 Orycteropus afer afer
CCTGGAATCTGAATGAGAATGCTATTACTTTAAAATTCAAAATGGTTGCACCCTCGGTTATTTAAATATCCAAAATGGCTGCCACATGTAAACAATCAAAATGGCTGCACCCTCCAGACAGTGGAAAGTCAACAGCTCAGGTTGTCTCCCTCCTTGCTGTTTCCCTTTCTAATCAAAGGCCATGAGCGCAGTCATCCCTGCAGCCCTTGGTGACCAGGACTGATCTTTAGGTCATTTCTCAGGTCCCATCATCACTTGGAAATATTCAGGCTCTTAGTCCCATCAGAGTAGCTGACACTCTGCAGCTCTAACCATCTCTGAACTCACTGTTTTTGTTCAGGTTTTTCCACTAGTTGGTGCCTAATCCACTTCTGTATAGTTCCTTTGAAAGCTCAGAGCTCCAGGATTATCTTCTGTATTTCTGTCAATCAGTTTTTATTTTCTCTGTTAAAGAGGATCAGTGTTGCTTGTCTACATATTTCTCCATCTTATGGGAAGTCCTCCCAAGGCTTTTATTGACAGCTGGTCACGTAGGTTTTAGCAACCCAAACTCAGGACCCTAACAATGCAATCAGGTGCACATTATTCATCTTCATGTTTCTGCAAAACAACCTGACAAGCTGGTAAGACAGAGTGCTTACTCTGTGTGTATAACAAAATCATCAATCATTAGGGCAATCCTACTTCCGTGGTGATACTGCCTCGGAAACCCAAGGAGGGGTCGCTATGAGTCGGGGGCCGACTCGACAGCACGTAACAACAACAACAACAAAGGGCCTTTGTTCCCTGGGGTTGGCCAAGGGTTAATTGTGAGTGCCTTGGAGACATATAAGGAGTAAGCAACCAGACCTGTTGTATTAACTCCTCATAGTCTGTATCTTCTATGATGTCTGTAATTAACTTGTATTACTTTTATAATCAGAAAAATAACTTATTATGAAGGGATCCAAAGTTAATTATTTTCTTTTTTAGTTGTTCAATGATGCTTGTCTTCTCATTTCTCCAGTAGTCAGCAGAGGTACGGAGGGAAGTAAAGGTACTCCACATTATAAAGATGCCCATCAGAGCCTTCATACTCTGGGAAAACCATAAAAACCAGTGAGACAAGAAAGAACCACAGCAACAACTAGTTCAACTTCCCCATGTTAGAGATGAGAAAATGGAAACAATGAGCAGTGAAATGACTCACCCAAAGTTCTATGTCTTCAGTTTTCAGTTACAAACTTCTCTCAGAATTGCTGAAACGGTGTCAATGATTGAGTTTGCAATCTAGCAAGAGGTTAATTTCATCTTCACTAAATTTTCCCCTTCCTCTTCTTTATTTAGGAGCCTAAGGCATTTGACTGCTAACTAGAAGGCTGGCAGTTCAAACCCACCAGCCACTCCTTGGAAGGAAGGTTGGGCAATCTACTTCTGCAGTTATATTGCCTCGGAAACCCAAGGAGGGGTTGTTATGAGTCAGATCCAACTCCACGGCAGTGCATTCATTTTCTTCTTTATTTATCCTTGTAAGTTAGGGAGTGGTGTCTGTCTCTTCATTGGACTTCAAGTTCTTTTAAACACTCCCGACTCAGCGTCATTAGCCATCAGATGGATGGAAAACAAGACCACAATAAGATACCATTATACTCCCATTAGACCAAGATAAAAAAAAATAAAAAACAAAACCAGAAAATAACAAATGCTGATGAAGATGTGAGGAAATTGGAACACTTTTATCTATTGCTGGTGGGAATGCAAAATGGTATAGCTACTCTGAAAAGCAGTGTGTCAGTTACTCAAAAAACAAAAAATAGAACTATCATATGACCCAGCAATTCCACTGCTAGGGGTATATCCCAAAGACTTGAAAGCAGAGACTCAAACAGAGACTTGCACACCAGTGTTCATTGCAGCACTAATCACAATAGCCAAAAGCTAAATACTCATAGCTGAATGAATGGATAAACAAAATGTGGTACATACATACAATGGAACACTAGAGAAGAAATGAAGCCTTGATACATGCTACATTATGGATGGAGGTTGAAGACATTATGCTGAGTGAAACAAGTTAATCACAAATGGACAAATACTGTATGACCTCACTTATACAGAAACACAAGGAAAGGTAAAGGTATTAAGACCAAAGTTTATTAGTGGTTGCAGAGAAAGGGGGGAAGGAAAAAGGGGTTCCCTTTTTTCCTCATTGATTAAGGGTAGGGTTGCACAGCTGACTACTGTAATTGGTGTCAACAATTTGTACACCAGTTGTTATCTAATGGTGTTTTCTTCTCCAGGCAAACATTGTATGCTCTCTGTCTCTACAGATTAACTTGCATTTTCTAGAATTTCATGTGAATTGAATCATCTAATATGCACTTTTATGGCTTCTTTCACTCTGGATAATTATTTTGAGATTCATCCATGTTGCATGAACCAGTTACTGAGTTGTATTTCATTGTATGGCTATACCACAATTT
>NW_006923839.1:13403-15117 GCF_000298275.1 Orycteropus afer afer
ATAATTCTTTAGTGCTGCACAGTGTTCCATTGTGTGTATGTACTATAGTTCGGTCCTCCACTCTTCCATTGGTGGGCACATATCCATCTTTTTGCTATTGTAAATAGTGCTGTGATGAACATGGGTGTGCATATATCTGTTCCTGTCCTGGCTCTCACCTCTACATACCTAGTAATGGGATTGCTGGGTCAAATGGTATCTCCAATTCCAGCTTTCTAAGGAATCGCCATACTGCTTTCCACAGTGGTTTTATCACTTCACAGTCCCACCAGCAGTGTTTGAGAGTCCCAATCTTTCCACATCCCCACCAGCATTTATTATATTCTGTCTCATTTAACTTTGCCATCAGTGCTGAGTTGAGATGGTATCTCATTGTTGTTTTGATTTGCATCTCTCTGATGGCCAATGATGATGAGCATCTCTTATATATTAGCTTGCCACCTGAATATCCTCCTTGGTGAAATGTCTATCCATGTCTTCTGTCCATTTTTCAATTGTATTGTTAATTCCTTTGCTGTTGAGGTATTGGTGTTTTCCATAAGTCTTAGAGATAAGTCACTTGCCAGATATGTAATTATTGACAAGTATGAATTTGTTGCTGTCATTTTTGTTATGTGCTTTTTCATGGTGTTGATTTCTTTGCTCCATATAATTTTCTGTGCTGAGCTCGTTTTGTTTACGAATCATGTTATTACTTCCTTTGTTGCTATTGTTTCAGTATTTGCTAAATATTTGTGCTGGTCCTCTTTTTTATTTTGATGTGAAGGTTTCTCATATTTCTTTTGAGGTTACCATGTGATTTATAGTTTTCTTCCCAAGTTTAGAACAGTCCGTTCTATCTTGTAGTTGTCTTGACTTCCCTACTATTTAGAAGTTCTGTAACTATACAATTTTTTCCCTTTTTGGTTTGTAGTTGTCTTCATTTGTCAGTTGATGTCTCTGGTTCCCTGTTTCAAAGCTCGGGGCTCCAGGATTATCTTCTGTATCTGTCTTTTCTTTGTTGAAGAGGGTCTGTGTAGAGTTCCGGTAACATTGTGGAATAGGCAGAAAGACTGCACAGACCCTCTTCAACAAAGAAAAGGGGAACCAGTTAACACAGATACAGAAGATAATCCTGGACCCCTGAACCTTGAAGGGAAGGATATAGAAGTGGACTAAACTCCAACAGAAGAATTTGCATGAAAATACCAAAAAAGGAGACATACGGAGCTGTGGTCTGGCAGCGATCCTGACAACACAAATACCTTGGATATTGCCAAGTGGTGGTAGGACCTAAGAATTAACCCAAAAGTGGCCCTGCTAGCCAGGGATTGCACGGAAGACTGATCTGGTGGCTAGGGAATAAAAGGGGAAGCAGGGAAGAGGAAGGTGGGCTGAGCTGTGGACTTTTCTCTGTCTGGAGGGTGCAGCCATTTTGAATATTTACAAGCGGCTTGACCATTTTGGATATTTAAAGTGACAGCATTCTCCCAGATTCCAGGGATTTAAGAACAGGCCCCACTTGCCAGGAACCCCAAGGACATTCCGGACCCAGCCGACTGGAAAAGGTGCGACATTCCCCTTGTTACTCTTATACCCCACACCCTCTTGGTGAACAGAGGTGCAGCCATCCCTCACTCCTACCCACTTTCTGGGCCGGCAGGAATTCCATCCCAATCTGTGTGCTCAGGACAGAGCCTGGGAGCCTTGCCCCACTCTGCCCCAATTTTTTTTT
>NW_006923839.1:15276-15808 GCF_000298275.1 Orycteropus afer afer
GGTATATTTTTGTTCATTTGCTTTTACTTTTTTGATGGTTATTCAACTGTTATTTTTGTTTAACTGAATGGAAGACAGCAACAGTCCCCATACGACACAACTACACCCACACCTCCTGCAGCTCGACTTACTGAGAGCCACCACTTCCTTCTACACAACGGGCCAACAATAAACAACCACCAAGAAGAGCCTGAAACACCCTTGGCTGCTCTTTACAAACAGTTAACAGGGATCTAAATACAACAATGCCATGATGTCTCAGAGATAACAGACCATCACAATCCACACAAAGAAGCAAGATAAAGTGGTAGAAATAAGGGAGCAGGATACAGAGCAGAACACATCCCTGAGGAAGAAGCAGCATTGGAACTCTCTGATAAGGAATTCAAAAGAATTATATTTAGTTATCTTCAAAGGATTGAGAGAGAGAGACCAAGGAAAACACAGAAAAAAACCTAGAATAATTTTGGAAGAAAATACAAGAACAAAATGACAAAATAAATGAAAAATTAGAAATGATTCTAAATCTACA
>NW_006923839.1:18505-19074 GCF_000298275.1 Orycteropus afer afer
TATAGATCTTGTTTCAGTTTTATGCAAATGGTATCCAATTTTGCCAGCACCATTTGTTAAAGAGAACATCTCTTCCCCATGTAATGGATCTCAGCACTTTGTCAAAAATCAGCTGACTATAGGTTGATAGATCTATTTCTGGGTTCTCAATTCTGTTCCACTGGTCTATGTACCAATACCGTTGTACCAATACCAGGCTGTTTTCACTACTGTGGCTGTATAGCAGGTTTTGAGATCCAGGAGTGTGAGACCTCCTATTTTGTTGTTCTTCTTCAATAGTGCTTTGCCTATCCGAGATCTCTTTCCTTTCGATATAATGTTGTTGTTGTTAGGTGCCATCAAGTTGTCTCTGACTCAGCAATCTTATGTACAATAGGGCAAAACACTGCCCAGTCCTGTGACAGCCCCACGATCCCTGCTATACCTGAGCCCATTGTTGCAGCCACTGTGTCTCCATCTTCCTGAGGGCCTTCTCCTTTTTCGTTGACCCTCCACTTTACCAAGCATGACATCCTTCTCCAGGGAATGGTCCCTTCTGACAACATGACCAAAGTAGGTGAGACAAAGTC
>NW_006923840.1:0-598 GCF_000298275.1 Orycteropus afer afer
CATTAATAATCAGAACATAGGATGTATGAAGTATGAATCTAGGAAAATTGGAAGTTGTCAGAAATGAAATGGAACGCATAAAGATTGATATCCTAAGTATTAGTGAGCTGAAAGGGACTGGTTTTGACCACTTTGAATCAGACAACCATATGATCTACTATGCCAGAACAACAGTTTAAAGAGTAATGGTGTGGCATTCATCATCACAAAGGATGTTTCAAGATATGTCCTGAAATACAATGCTGTCAGTGATAGGATAATATCCATAAGCTTACAAGGCACACCCATTAATATGACTATTATTCAAATATATACACCAACCACCAAAGGCAAAGATGAGAAAATTGAAGATTGTTATTAACTTCTACAGTCTGAAGTTGACCGAACTGGCAATCATGATGTGTTAATTATTACTGGTGACTGGAATGCAAAAGTGGGAAACAAAGAAGAATCACCAGAAGTTGGAAAATTTGGCCTTGGTGACAGAAATAATGCTGGAACTCGCATGGTAGAATTTTGTAAGACCAACGACTTGTTCATAGCAAACATCTTTTTTCAACAACAAAAATGGCAGCTCTACACGTGGACTTCACCAGAT
>NW_006923840.1:4194-4702 GCF_000298275.1 Orycteropus afer afer
TATGTTTTGGAATAGTTTGAGTAGGGTTTGTGTCAGTTCTTCTTTTAATGTTTGGCAGAATTCTCTTGTAAAACCATCTGGGTCAGAAGTTTATTTTGTTGATATTTTATTTTATTTTGTTCATGACCTGTTCAGTTTCTTCTTTTGTTATGGATCTGTTCAACTTTTCCACATCAGTCTGTGTTAGTTTAGGTGAGTGGTGTATGTTTAAAAATCTGTCCATTTCTTCCAGATTTTAAAATTTGGTGGAGTACAGTTCTTCATAGCATCCTACTATTATCCTTTTGATTTCAGTTGGTTCTGTTGTGATGTTGCATATTTTGTTTCTTATCCATGTTATTTGCATTCCCTCACTCTATTCCTTTGTTAAATTTGCCAGTGGCTTGTCAATTTTATTAATCTTTCCAAAAAAACAACCTCTAGTCCACTTAATTTTTCTATTGTCTTTCTATTCTCTGATTCATTGATTTCTATTCAAATCTTTATGGTTTCCTTTCTTCTGGTGACT
>NW_006923840.1:5277-10555 GCF_000298275.1 Orycteropus afer afer
CTATGACTGTGCAGTCACCTATTTACTTTTTTGGCTATTTCAAATCTGATTTATGTATTTGGGGCTCTTTCATTTGGTCCACAGAGATTTATTATGGTTGTATCTTCTTTTTCAATTGATCCTTTAATCATTATGTAATGTCCTTCCTTTTATCATATAGTGGTATTTGTTTTAAAGTCAATTGATCAGAAATTATTATTGCCACTCTTGCTCTTTTTTGGTTGCCATTTGCTTGATATATCTTTGTCCAAACTTTGATTTTAGTCTATCTTTATGTTCGTCTCTAAGGTGTGTCTTGTAGACAGCATATTGATGGGTTATGTTTTCTTTTCTTGTCTGCAATTCTCCATCTCTTGAGTGGTGCATTTAATTCATTTACATTTAGTGTAATTATTGACAAGTATGAATTGGTTGTTGTCATTTTGTTATGTGTTTTTTCATGGTGTTGCTCGTTTCTTTGTTCCATATAACTTTCTTTGCTGAGCTCATTATGTTTCTGAACTATGCTATCATTCCCTTTGCTTCCATTTTTTTAGTATTTGCTAAATATTTATGCTTGTCCTCTTTTATTGTGATGTGAAGTTTTATCATTTTTTTGAGGTTACCCTGTAATTTATAATTTTCTCCCCAAGTTTAGAAGAGTCCATTCTATCTTGCAATTCTCTTGACTTCCTCACTGTGAAAAAGCTCTGTTACTACACAGTGTATTCCCTTTTTTTGGTTTATAGTTGTCCTCATTTGCCAATTGATGTCTCTGGTTCACTGTTTACATTCGTGTAAGCTTATTTTACCATGGCTACATTAATAGCTGTGTTGGTCTCTGGGTTATGTCATCTTGTGTATTAATGGTCATTTGTTCTTTGTTATTACTGCTTCTCTGTTCAAAGGACTCCCTTTAGTATTTCTTGTAAGGTTGGTCTGGTTTTAAAAAAAAAAAAAATCCCTTAATTTATGCTTATCTGGAAATCTGCTAATTTCACCACCATATTTGAGGGACAGTTTTGTTAGGCATATAACTTTCGGTTGGAAAATTTTCTCTTTCAGGGTTTTATATATACCATCTCATTGCCTTCTTGCTTGAATGGTTTCTGTGAAAAATCAGAGCTTTTTCTCACTTGTTGTCTTTTGTAGGTAATGTTTTGTTTTTCCCATGCTGCTTTTAGGATTCTTTCTTTGTCTTTGGTTTTGATATGTTGGATTATGATATGTCTTGGTGATTTTCTTTTGGGGTCTATCCTGTTTGGGATTCATTGGACTTCCTGAATAAATAGATTCTCATATTTCATCATATTAGGAAATTCTCTTCCAACAAATCTTGGACAATTTTCTCAGTGGTTTTATTTTTCTCTACCTGTTCTGGAATTCCAGTTACATGTAGGTTATTTCTTTTGATGGTATCTCACATGAACCTTAGTCTTTCTTCAATTTGTTTTGATCTTTTTTTCAGATTGATCCCTTTCCAAAGAAGAATTCAGGTATCTGTCTTCAGTCTTATTAATTCTGTCTTCTATTTATTCAATTCTACTCCTGTGCCCATTCAATATTTTATCTATTCCTGAAAATTTTGCATTAATCTTCTGGATTTCTATCTGTAGATTTTGAATCATTTCTAATTTTTCATTTATATTGTCATTTTGTTCTTTCTTTGTTTTCTTCCAAAATTGTTCTAGGGTTTTTCCTGTGTTTTCCTTAATTTTTTAGTGTTTTCCTTGATCTTTCTCTTAGTCCTTTGAAGATACCTAAACATAATTATTTTGAATTCCTTATCAGGGAGTTCCAGTGTTGCTTCTTCCTCAGAGATGTGTTCTGTGTACATATCCCACTCCCTTGTTTCTACCACTTTATCTTGCTTCTTTTTGTGTATTGTAATGGTCTGTTGTCTCTCAGACAGTTTGAGATTGATCTATTTAGATATCTGCTAACTGTTCATGAAAAGCAGTAAGGGTGAATCAGGCTCTTCTTGGTGGTCATTTATTTTTGTACAGTTGGTGGAGATGGAATTGGTGGCTCTCACTCAGTAAGTGGAGCTGCAAGAGGTGCAGGTGTAGTTGTGTTATATGAGCACAGTTGGTGTCTCCCACTCAGTCAGACAAAAACAACAATCGAAAAACCACCAGAAATGTAAAAGCAAGCAGACAAAAAACACACTACAAAAACACACAGGATCAATCACCAAAGAAAAAGGGAAAAGAAAGAAAGAAAGAATCTGCAATACCTGGGGAGAGGGGAATAAAAGAAAAAAGGTAGAGTAGGTGAACAATGAAGAAAAAAATTGGGAGTAATGCAAAATGAAAAACAAGGAATGGGATGAACCACAAGAAAGAAAATGTTGGGAACCAGGAACTGGGAAGAAAGAAAAAGCTGAAAACTAGAACCTGGGAAGGGAAGAATAAAGAATAATAATAAAAACGACAATAATAATAATAATAATTTTAAAACAGACAAAAACAACCAAAAGAAAAAGAAAAAAGGAAAAAGAAAAAATTCTGGGCAAGGCAGGGTACTCACACAGACTCCATCTGAACACACACACTGGGATGGAATCAGCCCATCCAGAAGGTGGGTGGGAGTGAAGGATGGCTGCACCTCCATTGACCACGGGTGTGGGATATAAGAGTAACAAGGGAAATATCCCAACTTTCCAGTCATTAGTGTCCAGAAAGATCTTGTAGTTCCTGGCAAGTGGAGCCTATTTTTAAGTCCCTGGAATCTGAGAGAATGCTATCACTTTAAATATCTAAAATGATCAAACTTCTTTTAAATATTCAAAATGGTTGCACCCTCCAGAAAGTCCACAGTGCAGCCTGCCTTCCTCTTCTCTTCTCCCCTTTTATCCACCAGCCAAGAGTGCAGTCCTCTGTGCAGTTCCTTGTAGCAGGGCTGAGTTTTAGGTTAATTCTTAGTTCTAACACCACTTGGCAGTATCCAAGGTGTCTGTGCCCTCAGGATCGCTGCCTGACCACAGCTCAGTATGTCTCCTTTTTTGGTGTTTTCATGCAAATTCTTCTACTAGTTGGAGTTTAGTCCACTTCTATAGCATTCCCTTCAAAGCTCAGAGCTCAGAATTATCTTTTGTATCTATGTTGTTTCTCCTTTTCTTTGTTGAAGGGGGTCTGTGCAGTCTTTCTGCCTATTTTGCCATCTAACTGGAACAAAGCATACTTATTTTTTTTATTGTCTGATGGATTGATTGTTGACTGAGGTACTATGTATGGGCTTAGCCCAGAAAAAGAAGTGCATCCATAGGAATTTCCTAGATAAGCTCATATCAATTTTTGGCTTCTCCTAAGATAGGTGAGGGGATCCATGAGACACATACCTAATATCTTTAAAGATCCCTCTGGATTAGTGAATACTATGAGTTTTTGATCTACCAAAGCCACTAGCAAACTTTGTCCTAGGTCTTTGACTTTCTCTCCAAAGCATAGTTTCCTAACAATGAATTTAGTTTTAGCATCTTTTACAATCTGGAAGACAGAGAATGTCCCGTATCACCAAGTCCTAATGCCTTTTTGTTTACCAGTTTTCCCCTTGCTTTAACTCCTTTTTTCTCCCATTTTAATATAAGCATGAAGAAAAAAACAGGCCCTAACTTGAACACTTTGCTTGGAAATCTCAGCTAAATATCCACGTTCATGAATTGTAAGTTCTGCTGTCTACATTACTATTTGTTTATTAGTAACCACCAAGTAAGTTCTGACTCATAGCAAACTTATGTATAACAGAACCAAATATTGCATGGTCCTACACCATCCTTATGAGAGTTCCTGAGAATTTTGAAAAATTGATGAAAAAAGGTGAAAAGAACACACAGAAAACTGACAACAGTCTTTGAAAGGCCTTTGTTTGAATCCATTTTTGTAGCCCTTGTGTCAGTCCATACCATAGAGCGTATTGGCCCTTCATTTTGCCAAGCATGAAGTCCTTTCCTAGTAATTGACCTTTCCTGATGATATTGTCCAAAGTTAATGATGCACAGTCTCACCATCCTCACTTCTAAGGAACATTCTGGTTATATATCCTCCAAAACTGATCTGTTTGATCATCTGACAGTCCAAGGTATATTCAATAATCTTTATTAACAACCACATGTCAACTCAATTAAGTCTCCTTCTATATTCTTTTTTCATTGTTCAAATTTCACATGTGAAAGCTAGACATAACTATTGAACACAATTTAAATAAGTGTCTATAACTAAAAAATAATTCCTTTTCTTCCATTTTCAAATAACATGTATCTTACATTCCTCTGTTTCTTCACATCAATGTCTTAAATGCCTATGTTTCTATCAACTATTTGTTTATGAGGATAAGAATTCTCTAAGACAATAACAGTTATTTATACCAGGCTTCTAGAACACTTGTGAGTCTTCACTAATTGAGACATTAACACCCACATTTCTACTAAGAATCTAATAAATACAATCAAGATTTTCAATCATTGTCTCCAAAATTATTGCAGCCTCTACACATTACCTTATTCCAATGTTACTTCCATGTTTTTATGTATATGTTACAGCAGCATTCTATTCCTAGATACCAAAGTCTATGTTCATTTTCTATTGTGGTTGTAACAAATTACTAAAGACCTACTGCTTAAAATAACACATTAATAATTCTACAACTCTGGAGATCAAAAGTATACAATGGTCAGTATCCTTAGTTCCTTTTGGATGCTCTAGAGGAGAATCTGTTTCCTTGTCTTTCTAGCTTCTATAGGCTGTCTGTGTTCCTTGGCTTTTGGTCCTACATCACTTTGACCTCTGATTCTATCTTCACATCACTTCTAATGCTGTGCCTCCTGACTTCCTCTTATAAGGAGCTTCATGTTTACATTGTACTGAGTAATTCAGAATAATCTCTCCATCTCAATTATCTTAACTTAATCAAACCTGCAAAGACCCTTTTTTGCCATGGAAGGTAATATTTTCACAGATTTCAGAGATTAAGGCATGGACACTTTTGGGAACCCATTTTTCAGCCTACTACAAAGTTGGAGAAATTATTTAATTTAGTATGTATAAAATTCATTAAAAAATTTAAATGAATTAATGTATTTGAAATACTTAAAAAAAACTTCTGGTATATGTGCTAAATACTGAAACTTCTCTGTATGAGCAAGTTATTTACAGAAAAAAAAAAGACAAAAGAATATATGACAATATACAATGTATATGTGCTTATACATCCACAGAGTTGACCAGGTTATTAGAAAATGTATATGCTCAGTTTATGCCTGTGAAAATATACAATGATTACAATTTTCTGAAAAGTGATA
>NW_006923840.1:11385-11902 GCF_000298275.1 Orycteropus afer afer
CATGTCCCAACCCCTTCATTTTTCACCTTAGCCTCTCCCTTTCAAATACAAGTTCCCATTCCCTTGTTTAACTTTGTCTTTTCTTTGTTTTCCTCTTGCACACATTACTTTTTAATTACAACTAGATAATTTAATTATTGTATACATTCAGTATTCATTACCTGTCTTAATATTCACTAAGGCAAAATCTTGAGGAAGCTTTGTTCCCTGCTATAGCCCAGCTTCTGGAATAGTGCCTGGCTCATAGTTGTTGTTGTTAAGTACCGTTGAGTCATTTCCTACTCATAGTGACCCCATGCACAGCAGAACAAAACACTGCCTGATCCCGTGCCTGCCCCACAATCCTTGCTATACTTGAGCCCATCATCTCAACCACCGTGCCAATCCATCTCGTTGAAGGCTTCCCCCTCTTTCGTCGACCCTCCACCCTACCAAGCATGACATCCTTCTCCAGGGAATGGTATCTTCTCACAAAATGAGCAAAGTAGGTGAGACAAAGTCTGGCCATTCTGGCTTC
>NW_006923840.1:15505-16748 GCF_000298275.1 Orycteropus afer afer
ACCAATTTTCCAGAGAGGAAAAAGAATAATTTTCTAGAAAATATTCCGGGATATGTTTTGTAGTCATCAGAGTAATTTTCAGAAAAAAAAAAAAAAAAAAAAAAACGTGAAAGCAGTTATTTAGTAATCTCATTGTCAGAGCTGGCCAGGCTGGTGAGGAGGGTCTTTTCTTCAGAATTCAGAAACTCGCAGCCCAATATCTGTGCCTTGTGTCCCTTATCTGCAAGGTGGGAATGACACTTTCTTCCATATATATCTCCTAAGAGATTTTTTAAGTATGAAACCAGAGTTTGCTAATCTGCAAGATATCATGTTGCTTTGGTCTCCTCTGCTCCGTGACAGTGTTTCAGTCTTTCCAAAATGACATATGAATGGAATACAATATGTAGCCTTTTGGAATTATTTCTTTTCTCTCAAAAAAAAATGCATTTTGTTCAAAAATTCCAACATTAATAGACTCAACTGAGGCTAATCTTGTACAGACATCAGTGATACAAAATACTTGCAGTCCTTACAGAAACAATAGATGATAGACACAGAGTAATCCCTCACAGACATCCCAACACTATGGGAGAGAGACCCAATAGAGCTACTACCTCAGGACCATAATACTAGGGTACACCAGACTCAATTGGCACAACAAAATACATAAAAGCGTTGCTCCACCTCCTACATTGGTGAGTAGCCACTGGGGTCTTAAAAGCTTTCAAGTAGCCATCTAAGATGCTGCTAATGGTCTCCTAGCATCAGAAGTGAAGAAGAATGGACACACACACACAAAAATGCATTTAGAAGCAAACAACCCAAGGACACGATGGCCCTTGAGACCAGAAGAACTGGATGGTGCCCAGCTACCAATGCCAACCACTCAGGAAAGGATCAAATCCAGAGATCCTGGATAGAGTGGGAGGGAAAACATGGAACAAAATCCAAAAACTCAATAATGACCAGAATTATTGGTCAGAGGAAATCTGGTGAGACTATGGCCCTGAAATACATTCAGTGCCTGGAATAAAACACCCCCAAGGGCGAGCTCTCAGCCCAATAGTTAACAAGATGTACACACAGACCACTCAACCCAGGATGCTGCACCCACACACTCAATGGTAATACACCCTTTAAAGGAATAGATCATGGGATACCAAAGGACCAACATTCAAACTGAAGAAATGCAGGGCAAAAAGGATTGCATAATTATGAGGGGCACAGGGAGAATGCTGCAGAATAGGGAGGGGAGGAGACT
>NW_006923840.1:19093-19658 GCF_000298275.1 Orycteropus afer afer
TTCACTAACACCACAACTCCAAAACATCAAGTCTTCTTTCGTCTTTCTCATTCATTGCCCAGCTTTCAGATGCATATGAGGTGATTGAAAATAAGGCTTGGTTTGGGCACACTTTAGTCTTCCAAGTGCCATCTGTGCCGTTCAATATTTGCACAGGTCTTTTGTTTTGTTTTGTTTTTTCAGCAGATTTGCCCAGTGCAATATGACATCTGAGTTATTGACTCTGGCTTCCATGGGTGTTGATTGTAAATCCAAGTAATGTGAAATCTTCGATGAGTTCAATCTTTTCTCCATTTATCTTGATGCTGCTTCTTCTGGGTCAGTTGTGAGGATTTTCATTTTATGTACATTGAGGTGTAATCCATACTGTGGACTGTATTCTTTAATTTTCATCAGTAAGTGCTTCAAGTTATCTTCACTTTCAGGAAACAAGGGTGTATGATCTGCATATTGCAGGTTGTTAATGAGTCTTCCTCTAATCCTGATTCCATGTTCTTTTTCATATAGCCCAGCTTGTTGGATTATTTACTCAGCACACAAATTGAATAAGTATGGTAAAAGGACA
>NW_006923841.1:0-528 GCF_000298275.1 Orycteropus afer afer
TTGTATTTTTGTGTGTTTTTCACATGGTAAGTTTTAGTTTGCATTGTCAGAAATGTCAAATCACCAGGTTGCAAGAGGTATGTAATTGGCTCTCTTGTCTATGATTTAGCTAATACTTGGCTAAGTGATAAGCATAAATCATGTTAGAAGCTGGCATTCAAAAGTGGTAATCTCCATTGCATTTACTACCTAGAGTAGACTAAAGACATGTACATAGGGAATTACAGTGTGTAAGAGTTACAGGAGCAGAAGGTTAGTGTGTGACGGCAATATGCAGAAGGATAGGCTCCTCCATCCTTGTTTGTAGTGTTGGTGGTAGAGGGGTGGGGTAGGGGCAGAGAAAGATTCTTGGTGGGCATTTTATTTAAAGTGAGGCGTCGAAGACCAGTGCAGATTGGACAGTTGAAAAACGGGAGGAAGATTGCTGCTCACGGTAGGAACAGTGGCCTAAATAGAGAGAAAGATCAAGGGAAGTTTAATACGTTGAACTACAGAAGCAGCAAAGAGTGAATAATATAACTAGTAATT
>NW_006923841.1:946-1552 GCF_000298275.1 Orycteropus afer afer
TTATTAATCTTAGTGTACTTTTTGTTAGTTCTTTATCAGGTATTACCAGTGTATTTCTAATTAATTTTAGTGTACTCTTTGTTAGTTCTTTATCAGATATTACCAGTATATTTCTATTTTCTTCTTAATTGAATCTGTGCTCATTGGGCAAGAAGTTTTACCTCTTTCATTTAGATTGTATCTAGTCAATAAAATCTACAAATTTTATGATATTAAAGTTTTGCCATTATTGTTGTTCGGTACCATCAAGTCACTTCTGACTCACAGTGACCCTGTGACAACAGAAGAAACATGGCCGAGTCCTGAGCCACCCTCACAGTCCTTTCTATGCTTGAGCCCATCCTTGCAGCAACTGTATCAATCCGTTTCATTGAAGGTCTTCTGCTTTTCTGCTCTCAACTTCCCCAAACCTGATATCTTTCTCCGGGTGCTGCTGCTTTCTGATGACGTGATTTAAGTAGGTGGGGTGAAGTCTGGCCATTCCAGCTTCCAAGGAGCATTCTGGCTGCACTTTTCCAGTAAAATTTGTAAACCTGTAAAGCTTTCTAAGATTTGCTAATTTGTGAAGTTTTTCCATTAGTAAATTTCTTTCTGTCTTTTTTTTTT
>NW_006923841.1:4082-4638 GCF_000298275.1 Orycteropus afer afer
AAAAGTGAATTTACTTAAGGATGTTTTTAATGATAATATTATCCAAAGTATTACAGGATCTTATCTTCCACAATATTTTCAAAAATAGAATTCACCCTTTTAATTTATACTAGAATAGAATTATCCACAGCATGTACTTTTTCCACCAGGAATAATGAGATAATGACTACGAAAAACCAAAACAAAACCACTTCGCTGCCATCGAGTTGATTCATACTCATGGCCACCTTATAGAACAGAGTGAAAGTGGCATTGGGTTTCCAAGGCTGTAGGACATCTGGTGGTATAGTGTTAAAGCAATCAGCAATTTGAATCCACCAGTAGGACTGAGGGAGAAAGATGAGGTAGTCTGCTTTCCAAAGATTTACAGCCTAGGAAATCTTATGGGCAGTTCTACTCTTTCCTATAGAGTTCTGATAAGTTGGAATTGCCTGGGTAACAGTGGGAAAATCATTATGGAAGCAGACTGTCTCATCTTTCTCCTGTGGAGCAGCTGGTAGGTTCAAACTACCCATTTCTTCATTAGCCATCAAAGGCCCACAAGGGCTCCATTCTT
>NW_006923841.1:6083-7235 GCF_000298275.1 Orycteropus afer afer
TCTTTTAAACCACTCTGTAACCTGACTACCTAATCCTCATATCAGCATGTATACAATACTTGCATTAAGGCAAAAACAAATCATTGTCTGACTTCTGATTATGATTTACAGAAATGGTCTTTTGTGTTTGCCAAGTATGCCTTCTCAGTACATTTTTAACACACATTAAAATTTTAAAAAATGTTACTGTTGTTAGGTGCAGTCATTTTGACTGATAGTAACACCATGTGATAGAGTAAAACAGCCCCTTGGGCTTTCTTGGCTGCATTCTTTGTGAAAAGGAGCCCTGATATCATAGTGGTTAACAGCTCTTGGCTGCTACCCAAAAGATCAGTGGTTATACCTCCTCAGGAGAAAGATGCAACAGTCTGTTTAAATATCATGGAATCATAAATCTTATAGAGAAATTCTACTCTCCTTTTGGGTAGTTAGGAGTCAGAATTGACTTGACAACAACAGGTTTGGTTTGATTTGGTTTAATCTTTATGGAAGTAGATTGTCAAGTCATTTTCCTTGGAACTACTGAGTGGGCTTGAACCACCAATCTTTCTGCTAGTAGCCCAGCACTTAACCAGTTGCACCACCAGAGCTCCTTAAAACAGGATTCCAAAACCAAACCTGCTGCTCTTGAGTCAGTTCTCAGCTTAGGTGGTTCAGTGATTAAGTGCTTATCTGCTAACTGAAAGATCAATGTTGTGAACCCATCAGCTGCTCCCCCTTGAGAAAGATGGAGCAGTTAGCTTCTGTAGTGATTACAGAGTTGGAAACTCTATGGGGCAGTTCTACTCTGTCCTATGGGGTCATTAAATGAACCACAGATTAAGGACTTTTAAATTCTGCATTTAGACTAACAGCTCTGTAATTTTTCTCAGCCAATACCAATTAACTATGCTAATGGTTGGTTGCTTTAAATATCCCCTTCTTCCAGAGATGATGAGGTGGTCTGTATCCACTTTATGTTCATTTCACATAGTAAATTTCCTAGAATTTGCATTCTCTAGTAGTGGCAGATGGGATTGACTCTATCTATGGTTTAGGGAAGAGCTAGGAAAGTATCAGGGAGCTCTGGTAGCATAGTGGCTAAGACACTTGCCTGCTAACCAGACGGCTGGCGGTTCAAACCCACCAGCCACTCCTCGGAAGGAAGGTTGG
>NW_006923841.1:8235-8779 GCF_000298275.1 Orycteropus afer afer
ATAAATAAGAGTCCTTGGTGACCGAGGTTCCAAAGTGTTTAATGAATTAATGTAATGAGCATTTTGTCAAACTGTGAAGTATGTAGCAGTGGGGATAATGTCCTCAGAGAATTGAAGATGTCATAATAACATTCAATATAGGCCATGTGCACAAAATGAAAATCTAATGGTAGAGAGCAAGCCTGCCTTTTCTCTTTACTTCCTTTCATTCCATAACATTTATAATAGCCAAAGGATATGATAACACTTTTTCTCCTTTTGTAACATTTATTTTACTTTACATATTTATTATTTATTAATAACATTTAAATTAAGGTTATAAAAATAAGAGCAGTATAATTGAAAAGTGATAATCACTCTTAATATTTCAGGTTGCAATCTTCTTTCCAAATATATCAATATGTGGTATATTCTCAATATGAAGGGATTCTTCATGTGTCATTTTGCAAGTTAATAGGTTATTCAAAACCAACAAACTTCTTTTTATCTGGATAATTATTAATGTGTGTCATCATTTTAGTAAACTGTGTACTATTTCTTTTGG
>NW_006923841.1:10174-11363 GCF_000298275.1 Orycteropus afer afer
ATATGTCTACAACATACACTGCCAATTAATATTAGGATACTTTTATCTTTTGGGAACATTTTAAGGAGAATTAAGAAATTAATTAAAGGGGTGCCTGAAAGGAAAAATATGGAAAGCCAAAACCATGTTTGTATGTTTAGCCACTGTTAGCACTGAGAATCAGGACCTAATAAGCTATAGCTCCTGCACATTGGCCCTGCAGCTGTAGAGTGGCCCTGATCCTTACAACACACTCAGAAGTTTTCTGTCCCTACATGGTTCATGAAAGTCCAGGAGGTTCCTGGAAACTTTTTAGAAAACTGAAAAGTTAATTAATAGCATGAGAATAAAATGTTGAGGCATTAAAAAGTGCCACTCTGTGCCAATGGGGAATTCAAAGATCCATCAAATTAGAGTTTTAAGCACAGGGGGCCAGTCAAGGAAATGGTGGGGGAGGTTGGATGAAGATGCCCAAGTTAATGGAACACTATGAGTCAAGAGTTTCAGAGGAAATACAACAGAAAAAAATAGAAGAAGTGACGATGGAGATCTTCCTATATTAGAAGCAGCTGTGTGTGAGCGCTGGCCAGCCTTCTCCCCCTGCCTGTCCTGTCTACTTGATTCCAGTGCATCTTGTTCTAGCAAGAAACATTGTTCTGATAGTAATTGTCCCTTCATCATAATTATCTATAGTTAATTCAGCTTTCAACACCTTTTAAATAAGGTTGCTTTTCTGCTGTTGGCTTCATCTTCATTCCAATTTCTGTTTATCATGATAATTTAAAATCTATTTAAATAAATAGATTTACTTCACAATATGTATAGCATATATGTGAACATGATCAGCTTATTTTAGCAAGGGAAATTTTACATATAAATATGGTACTACATTAGCTGAAGCTTTCATGTGTTTTGTTGGTTTAGCTTCATGGATAAGTTTGTGATTCGATCAGGGTTTCTTTGGCTTGTTGTCATTTGCTAGCTTAACTAAGCTGCATTTTGTATTTGAAGATTAAATACCTGATTTTTTACCTTGGTTGTACTTCCCATAATCACATTATTTCCTCAAAATCAATATTCATTTTTGTCTTTCTCTTTATAGCTTCTTATGTCTTTGGAGAAAAGCCTTTCATCATTTTCATTTAGAATTCTACTCATGTAATATTATACCTGAAAATTTTGAATGCAGCCTTTTCAACATTATAGATGA
>NW_006923841.1:12999-14367 GCF_000298275.1 Orycteropus afer afer
GGGTTGCTGGCAAGCAGAACGTGTTCTTAAGCCCCAGGAAACTGCAAGAGCACTGTCTCTTTAAATATCCAAAATAGTCAATCCACTTTTAAACATTCAAAATGGCGGCATCCTCCGGACCGGCAAAAGTCCACAGCTCAGACTGCCTTTCTCTTCACCTCCTCCGTTTATTCCCCAGCCACCAGAACAGTCCTCTGTGTAGTCCCTGGCTAGCAGGGCTGATTTTTAGTTAATTCTTAGGTCTTACCACCACTTGGGAGTCTCCAAGCTGTCTGTGCCGTGATGTCATTATCGCTCAGGATCACTGCCAGACTGCAGCTCTGTCTGTCTCTTTTTTTGGTATTTTCATTCAAATTTTTCTGCTAGTTGGGATTTATTCCACTTCTATTTCCTCTCCTTCAAGACTCAGGGGTTCACGATTATCTTCTGTGTCTGTGTTAATTGGTTTCCCTTTTCTTTGTTGAAGAGGGTCTATGCAGTCTTTCTGCCTAGTCCACCGTCTTACTGGAACTCAATTTTTACACTTTAGTTATACATTAGTTTTATGATATAAGCTATGTGAGAGGAGGATTATTTTTTTTTTTCTGTTTTATTTCAAATGTTTAACATGAATAACACATTCATTAAATTTGTCTTAAATGAATCAAGAGAATATTTGAGATTCTATGTATAGAAATAATAAATATGAGAACTATTAATTATTATAATGCAAATCTAATATCTTATTAATATTCACATTTAAAAAATATATTTTGTGTAGTTTGGATTTCAGACTTTTTAAGACTGGATGCAATGTGATATTTTTGTTCCTCACAGAAAATTATATATCTGTAAAAGAGGTTTGCTTGAAAGAAGTGGAAAGAAGTGATCAAAGTAACTAAGGGAAGTTTTGGAGACAAGAAACATTGTGAGAAATTTTATTTTAATAAACTTTAGATTAGTAAGAAATAAATTATTTTAGGAAGTTAATGATACATGATTTGGGAAGCCAATCTCTTATAAAAATTTGATTATCAACTTTGACATTTCCTTACTTCTTGGAAGATAAGACAATTTATTCTTTTGATAGAGTAACTGAAGACTTACTTTATTTCGTTGTTCCACAAGGCATAAATGAAAAAGTTTACCGAAGAAGCAATGCATGTAGTGAGCACTAGCACACCTATATATTAATAACTACTTATTCCTTTACTGAAGGTTTGACATAGATGGAAATACAGCTGCCATCAGTGATGGAAACCACAGTCCTTCAAAGTCAGCACAATATAGACAATAATCATCTGTTCAATGACTCATGTGTCTGAGCATGACAACTTCAGGAAGGGAGAGATATCACAGAGAAAACTGTCAATGATATTACAATCACAG